>NC_037679.1:113071854-113125750 GCF_003255815.1 Theropithecus gelada | reverse complement strand
AGAAAGAAAGAAAGAAAGAAAGAAAGAAAGAAAGAAAGAAAGAAAGAGAGAACAAGATCATGTCTTTTGTAGGAACATGGGTGTGGAGCTGGAGGCTATTATCCTTAGCAAACTAACACAGGAACAGAAAACCAAATACCACATGTTCTCATTTATAAGTGGGAGCTAAATGATAAGAACTCATGAACACAAAGAAGAAAACAATAGACACTGGGGTCTACTTGAGGGAGGAGGTGGGAGGAAGGAGAGGAGCAGAAAAGATCACTGTTGGGTACTGAGCTTAATACCTGGGTGATGAAATAATATGTACAACAAACTCTCACAACACATGTTTACCTGTGTAACAAACCTTCACATGTACCCCCAAATCTAAAATAGAAAGTAAAAAAAAAAGAATCCTGCCAGCACCCGGAAGTCCAACTTACCTTCCCTTCATCTTCCCTTGGCTGTTATTGTAATCACCTCCTGGCTTGCTTTATAGATTTATCTCTAGGCATGTGTTGCTAAACTCTATGGTTTAGTTTTGTATGTTTTGAATTTTATAGTAAGAAACTATACAATATAAATGCTTTCATGGCTGACTTCTTTTGCTCAATGTATTTGTGAAATTTACCCAGGATTTTATTTTAACTGTAATTTTTATTTTTCAGTATCTTTAAATCTTCCATTATAGAATTACACCTACAATTCACTTATCAGTTTTACTGTTAATGGGCATTTGGGTATTTTTAGTTTGAGGCAAGAACAAATAATACTGCTAAGAACATGCTTCTACATGGCGCTTGGTGCACGTACGTACACATTTCTGTTATATCTGTCCTAGGAATGGAAGTGCTGGATCCTTCAGCGTGCTTGTATTCAATCCTTAGATACTACCCAACTCTCTGCTAAGCAGATTGCACTAATTGCATATGTTAAACAATACTGAATGCCTCAATGATTGGTATTTTCAGTCTTAAGTTTTGGCCACATTGATGGGTTTGTAGTGGTACTTTATCTACTTTTAGTTTACATTTTCCCTGAGTTTACATTAACCAATGAATTCAGTACCTTTCACATGTTCATACTTTCATTGACTATTTGAATATCATCTTTTATGAGTTGGCTGTTCAAATCTCTTGCACATTTTTCTATTTGGTTGTTCACCTTTATTATTATTATTGGTTTGTAGAATTGTTCATATATACTAAAAATATTGTCTCCTACTCATGGCTTACTTTTTACTGTCTTATTGGTGTCTCAATAAACTTGATATAGAAGCATTAATTAATCTTTTTATGTTTTTGGTTTTGATGCCCTGTTTATGAAGTCTTTTCCAATTCTATCTAGGTCATGAAGAAATACTACTAATGTCTTCTAGAAGCTTCAGCATTTTGTTTTTTCATACTTAAATTTGCAATCTCTCTGGCATTGTTTTCTCTGAATGGCGTGTGATTGAGTTTAAAGTCCATTTTTTTTTTTCACCTATGGGGATATCCAATGTTGTCAGCAACATTTATTGTAAAGTTATGCTTTCCCTACTATTCTGAAGTGCCATGTTAATTGTAATTCAGGGTCTAGATACGAACAGATCTATTTCTGAAATTTTGTTTTCATTTCATTGTTTTATTGTCTGTCCTTTAATCAACACCATACTGTCTTAATTATTTTTACATTTAGGGTGTATCAATGTCCTGTAGAGTAAGTCCTCACATCATGTACTTCTTCCAGAATATCCTCACTATTCTGAGTCTATGGCATTTCTATATATTTCCATTTTGGAACCAGACTGGCGCAATTGCATTTTGATGCATTTTCATTTTAGGACCAGCTTTTCCAGTTCCATGAAAACAACAACAAGACAAATATACATACACATAAATATAAACACACACATAACATATACAAACACACATTTATAAAACAAATTTAAAAATGGGTTAAGATTTTAGCTGGGATTGTACTGACTCTATACAGCAGTTTGAAGAAAATTGACGTTACATTATTGAGTCTTCAAACTCATGAACATGGTATGTCTCTCCTTTTGTTTTAGTCTTCTTTAATGTCTCTCAGTGTGTCATAGCTTTCTGTATAGAGGTCTTACATGTCTTTTGTTAGATTTAATATTTAATAATTGAGCATTTTGGTTTATAATAAAGAGTATCATTTAAAAATTTTATTTTCTGTTTATTGCTGGCATAAAGTAATACATTTAGGAGCCTCTGGAGCTTCTAGAGGATAACAGGAGAATATTCTTCCTGACTTGAAGTTGGAAAAGGAATGCTTTATTCATTATGTAGCAACTTTGATGAACTGTCTTGTTAATGCTAATTTTCTGTCATTCTTTTGGCACTTCTGTGAACACATGCACATATCATCTGGGTTTTATTTCTTATTTCTTTCTTTCTAGTCTTTCCCCCCATTCCCCATTTTCTTTCCCTTTTGTTTTTCTGTATTAGCTGGGCTCCCTTTCTGCACTGGTGACTACCTTCTTCCAATATTGAAAGGAAGTGGTGACGACAGACATACCCATCTTTTTCCAGATCTCAGTAGAAAGCTTTCACCATTTCACCACTAAGCATAAAGCTTGCTGTATCTTTCTTTTTCATACTCTTTAAAAATAAGAAAATTACCTTTTATTCCTAGTATGATGAGAATTTTTATAATGAATATGTTTTGAATTTTATCACAGTATTTATTTATTTAAATGATCATATGAATTTTCTCTTTTCCACTAATGTGATAAATTGCATTGACTGATTTTTAAATCTTTGACCAATCTTGCACTCTTGGAATGAACTCAGATTTTTATATTTTGCTAAATTTGATTTGTTAGATTTTGTTTAGGATTTTTTCAGTTTGTGCTCTGAGTGATATTGACTTAGACTTTTTCTTTCTTAAAGCATTTTTGTCATGGTTTGATATCAACATTAACATAATAACTTCAAAAATAAAGAGAAATAGTGCCTCATTTGCTGTTCTCTAGAAAAGTCTGTTTAAACGTTTGGTAGAATTTACCAGCAAACCATCTGGGCCTGTCATTTTCTCTGTGGGAAGGAATTAAATTGAGAATCCAGTATCTTCAACAGGCCATTTAGACTTTTTATTCTTGTCTTAGTTTTGGTAGCTTGTGCTTTGTCCATGTCATCTAAATTTTATTTTATTTATTTACTTTTGAGATGGAGTCTCACTCTGTTGCCCCGGCTGGAGTGCAGTGACATGATCTCAGCTCATGGGAACCTCAGCCTCCCGGGTTCAAGAGATTCTTGTGCCTCAGCTTCCCAACTAGCTGGGATTACAGGTGTGTACCACCATGCCCAGCTAATTTTTGTGTTTTTAGTAGAGACGGGGTTCCAGGTTGCCCAGGCTGGTTTCAAACTCCTGGACTCAAGTGATCTGCCTGCTTCAGCCTCACAAAGTGCTGGATTTCGGGCGTTAGCCACCATGCCCAGCCGTGTCATCTAAATTTTAAAATTTATTGACATGAAATTTAAAAAATGATACATTCTTTTTTCTTTTGTAGAGATGAGTCTCACCATGCTGCCCAGGCTAGTCTTGAACTCTTGTGTTCAAGTAATCCTCCCGCCTTGGCTTCCCAAAGTGCTGGGATTACAGGCATGAGCCACTGTGGCCGGCCTATAATATCTTGTTATGATCATTTTAATATCCATATGTTCTAAAGCAGGAGTTGGCAAACTATACTTCTCAGGCCAACCTGGCTCATGGCTTGTTTTTGTTTGGGCCAGTGAGCTAAGAATGGTTTTTATATTTTGAAAGAGTTATTAAAAACAGAACAACAACCAAAACACAAGAATATGTAACAGACCCCAATTTCTGCTCTTAGCTTTAATATTTCCTAAGTTTAAATTTGTGATTTAATTTCCTATTCTTTTTTTAGCTTCTTGAGAACCCAATTTTAATAAATACTATATTCTGTATGTAGTAGAAAAGGACAAGTTTGCTATGCTGTTATTCAAATCTTCTATATCCTTACTGATTTTTTGTCTTTTTATTCTATTGGTTAGTAAGAGCTGTGTTAAAATCTGCCTCTTTGATTGTGGATTCACAAATTTCTTTTTGTAGTTCTGAAATGAATTACTCTTTTTGAGGTCATCGCATTAGACACAAATAAATTTAGAGTTGTTGTAACTCCCTGGTGAATAAAATCTTTTATCATTATTAATTGGGATGGAAGGGAAGTACATTTTAAGCAGTGGCAACATTCTAACAAAGATAAAAGAAAATGTAAAATGTATTTTGGAAGAGGAAATAATATGATTTAATTATATTGAGAGGTCTACTTAGGGAATAGAAAAAAGGAGACTATAAAAATGGTGGGGGGGACCTTTATTTTGGTTTGCTTCAAGCATCAGAGTGAGAAGTTTGTATTTAAGCCAACCATGCATTTTCAAATCCAGTTTTTTTCACCTAAATTCAAGTTTGTCACAATTGTAAACAATAAGACTTTGGCTTAAGGCTTTATACATCTTTATATATCTTTACCTGAGATAAGTAATCTTAACCATTTATTATCAAACATCCAATTTTAGTAATTATTCTACCATCTTATTTCATTTTTCTCAAGAAAGGAAAGTAGATTTTTATAAACAAAAATAATGAATGAGTGCTTGTTTATTATCCTTTCCCGAAAATATTCATGCTAGCTTTCCTTTGTTTTCTTCTGAACAATGACCTTTGAAAGAAAATAACTGGTGGAAAAACAAAGTGAAAACCTTGCCTCAGAATTTGGCTCAGTGTCAGAGTGATGTATGCTCCAGTTTTACCTTAGAGACAGAGAGTGGCAGAGGCCGATTTGGTGGGTGGGTGGGCTAGGTTAGGGTTCATTACCCATTCAGCTGAGTCGAAGTTGCAAGCCACGCTGGGCTTGAAGCTGGCTGAAGGCAGGAATGGTGGGAGGTGCAGCAGAGCAGGCTTTAGAGCACACGGCTGTTCATCTAATGGCCAGAAACTGCTCTGCCCTTTAGACTAGCCTCAACTTCTGGCTCACCTCACAGCCATCAAATCCACAACAACCATGTCAGCAATGATTTGTCAGAGACTGAACTGTTAATTTTTATTTCTCTGAATAAGACCTTCCATCTTCCCAACCTTCTATTAGTTGGTACTAAGGATTCAGCAAAAGGCAGGTCCTAGCTGGGATGGGATGCTGATGTCCTTATCTGACAGGAGAGGTATCTATTACATGACTGGCTCTGTTCCCTGCTCAACCACTTACGTGTAGTGAGGCCATAGATAAATTACTTTATCTGTCTCTGCTTTCATTTCTATATCTGTAATCTGAAGATAATAGAGTTATAGCTACTCCTTACACACTTTAGTGACACACTTGTGAAGATAAATTGAGGTTGAATTGTAATGTGTCTGCAAAGTCCCAGGAGCTTTGGGAATAAAGGCTATCTATAAATAAAAATGTATTATGAATGCTTGAATTTTAATAAAAGCTTTTATATTTTACCCTCATGGCACTTTAGAAAGTCATAACTGTTGAATATTGAACAGATCTTTTTTTTCCTCTCTCCACCCTCCCTGAAATAACACTTTCTAAACTAAGTTAGATCCTGAGAGATATCCATAAAGGAGATAAAGTTTGTTTCTGTGCTTCCAGGTTCCCCATTTTGCCCTGTTTTCCTTCTCAGAATGATACACTTATACTACTATTCCAAATGGGTTCAGGACTTTCAATGACTTTTTTACCCCCATTAAAATACACTCTTAGTCAAAAATTTAATAAACTTATCCATCGAGGCATAACTGACTGACAAGCCTAATGTGTTATATTTCAGTATTTTTAATCTTTTAAACCAGGACATTCTTTAGCCAAAGGATTTAATCTGAAGTGGGAAGTTTGGGTTTCAATCTAAGTATGGAGCGGAGGCGTTGATGTTGATGGTGACAAGGAAAGAAGGCAAGTAAGTTGGAGCTTCTTTTTTTCTTTTTTCTTTCCTTTTTTTTTTTTTGAGATGGAGTCTCGCTCTATTGCCCAGGCTGGAGTGCAGTGGTGACATTTCAGCTCACTGCAGCCTCCGCCTCCCGGGTTCTAGTGATTCTCTGGCCTCAGCCTCCCGGATAGCTGGGATTACAGGCACGTGCCACCATGCCCAGCTACTTTTTGTATTTTTAGTAGAGACAGAGTTTCACCATGTTGGCCAGGCTGGTCTCAAACTCCTGACCTCAGATGATCTGCCCACCTCGGCCTCCCAAAGTGCTGGGATTACAGGCGTGAGCCACTGTGCCCGATCATAAGTTGGAGCTTCTGAAATCTTACCAGATAGATACAGGCATTAAAAAATAACTCCAATATCAAACACTTTCTATAGAATCGGCCATAATTAAGAACATTAAGGAAGGCATCCCTCACTGAAGTAGATATTATTTGCTCCATTTTATAGATGAGGATACTGAGGCTTGAAGAAATTAAATAACTGTGAGATCACACACCTAGAAAGCAGCTGATCTGAGCACAAACAAGTTTGCTTGATTCCAAAGTAGTTTTCTCGCCATGTAGAATAACAAAACAAATCATAAATATGTAGAACTATGACGGGGATTAACTCTGGACTCAACTTCTTTCGTTCCTTTGATGCTAGTCAAGCACACTTTTTTTTTGGTGCTAGCAGGCTCCATGTCTCTGAATGTAATTATTATTATTATTATTATTTTGGACGGAATTTCACTCTTGTTGGCTAGGCTGGAGTGCAATGGCGTGATCTCGGCTCACTGCAACCTCCATCTTCTGGATTCAAGCGATTCTCCTGCCTCAGTCTCCCAAGTAGCTGGGATTACAGGCGTGCACCACCACGCTCAGCTAATTTTGTATTTTTCTTAGAGACGGGGTTTCATCATGTTGGTCAGACTGGTCTTGAACTCCTGACCTCAAGTGATCCACCCGCCTCGACCTTCCAAAGTGCTGGGATTATATAGAAATGAGCCACCGCGCCTGGTCCTTGACTGTAATTTTTGCCACTAAAATAGACATCCCTGTTCTATGGAAATAATTATATTGCAGTAAAATGTCAAAATAGATCTTTGGTATATTCCAAATGCTTTTCAATATATTACCAAGTTTAGTAATACATGTGTTTTAATTAAAAATCAGAAAAACGTTGCTAATGCTGCAATAATGCATTTATGCAGAACCCAATCTGGAGGCCCTTTATCAGTTTGATGTGTGCAGCATTTCTCTTGAATCTCTCTCTCGAATAGTGTATTTTCTTAGTTCCCTTGATGCTTCTTCAGCCAGTTTCCCTGATATTTTTTTTGCTGCTTCTTCTTTCTCTTCAGCGTGTGTGTCTCTCAGAACTCTTGTATCAGAATTCTGCTATTTTTTTTCTATTCCCAGTACTCCTTAAGCATGCATCATTTCTTATAGTCTCAACTACAGTCTTTATGTTGGTTTTCATTTCTCTCCAGCATGAATCTTGATTCAGGCAATTCAAGCATAGATTTCCATTCATTCGTCTTGCTTTTCTGTATACTTGTGCTCAACACACATGCACATGTGTGCGCGTGCGTGCACACACACACACACACACTCTCACCCATTCAGTCCAAGCTCTGTGTTGCCCATGATATGGGACATTATTATAACACAGAATTCCTCATCTTTGCATTGTTTCCCTATCATATCAAAAAATTAAAATGGCAGAGATATACATGAAAAGCAGTTTCCTGATAAAGTTAGTGATACGTACATACTGAAGTTTATCAGTAAAAATTAATAACTAGCATTAACTAAGTGGAGCCATTATCAAGCTATGAGTGTATCATTTGGTTTTCTTAAGTTGTCTTCTCCTACCCATGGGTTCTCTCTACTCATTTACAGTTTTTCGTTCACTGTCATTTAATGACTCAGCTGCCTGTCAACAAGAGTATTAATTGGGGCCATTGATGACATGTCCTCTTGTCATATCTACTCACTCCACTGCCATTACTCTGGTCATTCGATCTTTGATCCAGCATTCTCCCTAATCTAGATAAATTTTATAATTTTTCAGGCTTCACGCTGTCAAGTTTAAAATCTCTGGTATTATCTATTAATATCCTTCTCCCTAACTCTGTCCTAAAGTGGAGGGACAGTCCTCACATCATTAACTGCCTATTTTTCTTTTAAAATTTGATGGCTTCCATTTTCCCAGGACATACTGAAATTATTTAAAAGAGAAAATAGTTTAAAATATGTTTCATTACAAGTTGTGTGGTCTATTTTTCCACATAGCAAAAACCTTATCAAATTTTCCCTTCACAAGTAGTTTTGTTGCAATAAAAAATAGTTTGCAAATGATCTTTTGTAGTCTCACTTTCATCTCTAGAGTATTCTATCAGTTACCCTAATTGTGATCAACAGAAACTGACTACTGTTAGCTTAAACCAAAGTACATTTATTTAGGACATTGGTGGCAGGGGAAGGGATGGATATGGTAGCTTGCGTACGTGAGGATAACAGGCTAACAGGCTACAAGGCAAGGCTTGGGAACAGAGAGGAGCAAAAGGGGATTTAGAAAACCAGGAAGCGGGAAGAACAGAACCATCTCATGGCAAAACTTGTCTGGTTAGCATACCTCTTCTCTTTTATTGCCACTGAACTGAAATCACCTCTACAATATTTTCTTCATTCTTGTGTTATTTGCTCAATATTCATAGTCCCAGAAGAAAGATAACTGATTGGCTGGAGTTAAGTCACACAATTGACCCTTGGGACTACCAGAAAAAGGATCTGGAACACTTGGTTTCCCAAGATGGGCAATTGCCTTCACCGCCATGACCACACACAATGAGGAAGGGACATTTTCCCAGAAGGAAATCCGGGGAAGGTGAATGGATTGGGCAACCAGTGAAGATCAATGTCCAGGAAGGAACTAATATTTTTTGGTTGAGTTTTTCACCAGTTGAGATATTGTAGGGAAGGAGAGTCTAAAGAGAACTTTACAAATCACAGGAAATAATACTTTGGTTTTTTTTTTTTTTTTTTGAGACAATGTCTTGCTCTGTCGTTTAGGCTGGAGTTCAGCGGTGCCTCCATGTCTTGCTGTGGCCTCAAACTCCTGGGCTCAAACCATCCTCCCCACTCAGCCTACCAATCAAGCCCAGCTAGTTTTCCTTTTCTTTAAGATTTTTGTACAGATGGTTTTGCTATGTTGCCCAGGTTGGGTTTAAACTCCTGGCCTCAAGCAATTCCCCAAATCCTGGGATTCCATGTGTCAGCCACTGCCTCTGGCTTTGAGGAAATAATCAAGGAAATGATTTTAAATCACAGTATGTCTGCCCAACAATACTTTACAATAGTATACACAAACAACTAATTCCCAAGTGAGCATGAGAGATAGTCTCTTTGTTTTTTCATTGTCTTTTACATTACATATAGGGTGCTGCTGAGATGTAGAAAAGGAGGAGAGAGGAGAGGGAATAAATTTGAATGGTCTAATTCTAGTTTTGTGGGAAGTTAGAATTGCTTCTCTTTTCTTTTTTTTTGAAATGGAGTCTCGCTCTGTCACCCAGGCTGGAGTGCAGTGGCATGATCTCGGCTCACCGCAAACTCCACCTCCCAGGTTCACACCGTTCTCCTGCCTCAGCCTCCTGATAGCTGGGACTACAGGCGCCCGCCACCACGCCCGGATCATTTTTGTATTTTTAGTAGAGACGGGGTTTCACCGTGTCAGCCGGGATGGTCTCGATCTCTTGACCTTGTGATCTGCCTGCCTTGGCCTCTCAAAGTGCTGGGATTACAGGCATGAGCCACCACCCCTGGCCTCTAGAATTGCTTTTCAAACCTTTCAGAGCATCAGCTTTACCTTTCCTCTGTCCAACTTCCATCTTTCTCTCTAGCAGCTAGGGTATTCTGCATATTGGTTCAAGCATTCAAACTGGTGAAAAAGCCACATATTTTTACTCTCCACTCTTCTCTTAAGCAATTTTTCTCCCCGTCAGAGCCAGTTAGTGCATGCTGCTCATGGGCTCCAATGGTAATAAAGATTCATTTTTCATAAGGGAACATCAAAATTAAGAGAATTGTAAAACCATTCAGCATCCATCATTCTTTTTTGTAATTAGCAAGAATGGGCTGAGGGCAAGATAAAGCATATGTATTTCTGACATCTTTTCTTTAGATTCTTTTTTTTTTGGACACAGATGACAAGGCATATTTGGCTGTTTCTTGTCTAATTTGACAAGCTGAATATTGTCAGGCAGATGTCTTCATTAAGTCTGTGTAGGAAGAGGGAAGAGAATCAAAAGGAAGAAGTAGTGAGCTTCCCTTCTGGTACTCCGGATAGAGGTCTGGTATCTTGCAGGGTGATCAGTGAGTACAAGGGTAGTGTATAGTGTTTCGTGTAAAATATTTTTTTTAGGATTAAGAACACCCGTGGCAATCATCTGTTGGGTCCTAACACCTCATTTTGTAGTCTTGGAATATGTAGTGTTACGATCCACTTCAGGAAGCAGTAACAATTGCAGTATTCAGGTCATGAAGCATAGCAGAGGGGTATATGGTGAGGTTACTCAGGGTTGGGGGAGGCTGAAAATGAGCTGGTGTAAGATCGTCACCTGTAGTGAGGTTTGATCTAAAAGGTATCTACCAGTTATGTCATTTCTGTAAATAATATCTGTTTAATTTCAACCTCGTTCATTCCATGCAGAGGAGATAACTATCTGATGGTGAACTCTTTTGCCATTTAGTATTCCTCTTTTCCTTTCTTCTATTTCTACTCTCAGTTGGAAGCACAGCAAAATCTTCCCTCTGTAATTTCATTATTTTTTATTTATTTGTATTTTCGAAACCAAGTCTCTGTCGCTCAGGCTGGAGTGCAGTGGCGCGATCTCGGCTCACTGCAAGCTCCACCTCCCGGGTTCACATCATTCTCCTGCCTCAGCCTCCCTAGTAGCTGGGACTACAGGCGCCTGACACCATGCCTGGCTAATTTTTTTTTCCTTTTTTTTTTTTTTGTATTTTTAGTAGAGACGGGGTTTCACCGTGTCAGCCAGGATGGTCTCGATCTCTTGACCTTGTGATCTGCCTGCCTTGGCCTCTCAAAGTGCTGGGATTACAGGCGTGAGCCACCGCGCCCGGCCTCCTCTGTAATTTCTTACATTTGCTTCTTTTATGTTCCTAAAAGCTTTCAAATCCCCCTTGTCAGGATTTATTCTTATTTTTGATTCTTTGGTTTTTTCCAACTTATCTCACATCCCTCACATAGATCATATTATAACGATTCTTTAAGCAGCAAAGCATCTTAGCAACTCCTGAGTCAGTTTTCTTGCTGTAAGCAAGTAGGTTACCTCAGCCAGACTGGGTGAGAAAATGGCATCACAGTAAGAAGCTTATATTGTGCTAGTTAAGTACTAGCAATGACCAGTAGCGTGCAATCAGAGACTGGAGATGAAACAACAGTGCAGCTACTTTGGACAAATTTCTGCTCTATTAATTCAGTTACACATTGTGATAGCTAATATGCATCCTTGACCATTGGCAGCAGGTGATCAAATTATGCCTCTCAATCATCATGATAATCTAAGACATTATAAAAGCAGCAGCTATAAAATGCCATGTGCTACCTGAGTAACAAGAGAATCAGGGTGAAGAAAATAGTGCTGCCAGGAAGAGCCAGTGTTCTTTTCTTTCCTCCTTTCTTCTATGTTTTAACTGTTAGTTCCTTCCCAAACTATTAGAAAAATGCCTACTGTACATTCTGAGCACTGTGCATCTGACCCTTCTTCCCCTCCCCAGATCGCATGAATCTTGAGAAATGAAGTAGAGAAAATGGCATAACACTTTGGAATAGCACAAAGATATGGATCAGGGAGCATTGTCACATTTAAAAATGAATGGACTGATAGGAGGGGGTAGGAGGGAGGGAAGGACGTAATGGACAATGACCACTCATGTTAAAATACAGCATATACAAATATGGGACAAAATAAATGTAAAGGGTTTTCACTTAAAATTACTTGTAATATGTCAGAAAACATTTATCAGTTTGTCAAACAAAAGATTAAAGGTAATGCACTTATTAATGCATTTAATCAAAAAGAATTTATCGAACGTTCATATGCCAGGTACTGCTTTAGTTGCTGGGAGATACAGCAGTGGACAAAGCAAAGTTTTTACTCTTATGGTGCCTATATTGCAGTGATAGTAAGAAAAAACCATAAAGAAATAAGTAAGGGCCGGATGCAGTGGCTCACGCCTGTAATCCCAACACTTTGGGAGACCAAGGTCGGCGGATCGCCTGAAGTTGGGAGTTCGAGACCAGCCTGACCAACATGGAGAAACCCTGTCTCTACTAAAAATACAAAATTAGCTGGGTATGGTGCTGCATGCCTGTAATCCCAGCTACTCGGGAAGCTAAGGCAGGAGAACTGCTTGAACCTCGGAGGCAGGAAGTGGAGGTTGCAGTGAGCTGAGATTGTGCCATTGCACTCCAGCCTGGGCAACAAGAGTGAAACTCTGTCTCAAAAAAAAAAAAAAGAAAAGAAACAAGTAAATAGATAGCATGTTAGTTGGTGAGGAATACTACAGAGAAATAAATCAAGGAGGGACAAAAGGAGCAATGACAGTGGTGAAAAGCTAGCTATTTTACATAGAATTCTTCAAATGAACCCCTAATGAGAAGATGGCGTTTGAGCAGAGATCTGAAGGAAGTGACGGAGCCATCTATGTAGATATGTGGGCAAAGAGTGTGCAGGCAGAGGAACCAGCAAGTGCAAAATCCCCAGGGAAAGATCATGCTTGGTGTATTTGAGGAAAAGCAAAGAGATACTGTGGCTGAGCCTGAGGAATGTAAAGGAGAGTGATAGGGGATGATGTCGATAGATAGGTGGGTGGGTGAAGCAGGGCAGGTCAGATCATGTAAGTATTCATGTAGAACTTGATGCTTTAGAAAATCTTCTGGCACATATACACCATGGAATACTATGCAGCTATAAAAAGGATGAGTTCATGTCCTTTCCAGGGCCATGGATGAAGCTGGAAATCATCATTCTCAGCAAACTAACACAAGAACAGAAAACCAAACACCGCATGTTCTCACTCATAAGTGGGAGTTGAACAATGAGAACACATGGACACAGGGAGGGGAACATCACACGCCGCGGCCTGTTGGTGGGTGGGGGGCTAGGGGAAGGATCGCATTAGGAGAAATATCTAATGTAGATGACAGGTTAACGGGTGCAGCAAACCACCATGGCACGTGTATGCCTATGTAACAAACCTGCACGTTCTGCACATGTACCTCAGAACTTAAAGTATAACAAGAAAAAAAAGAAAAAAAAAGAAAAAAAAAGTCTTGGCTGCTATTTTGAGATCACACTGTTGGGGCTGGGGACAGGACAGAAGTAGGAAGATAGTATAATAATTAAAGCTAGAGATGATGTAATTTGAACTAGATGTCACATCAGCCGAGGTAGTGGAAAGTGGTTGGCTGTAATAAATAAAATTACTTTGAACAAGTCTTTGTAAGAACATAGGCTTATGTTTCTCTTGGGTAAACACTCTGGAGTAGAATGGCTGGATCACATGGTAAGTGTATATTCAAGATTTTAAGAAATTGCCAAATGGTTTCCAAAGTGATTGATCCAGGTTACATTCTCACTACTAGTGTGTGAGAGTTCTAGTAGTGTCACATCCTTACTTTCACTTCTTACAGTCTTTTTTATTTTGGCAGTTCTCATAGGTATGTAGTGGTATCTCATTGTGGCTTTAATTTTCATTTCTCTAGTGACTAATGATGTGGAGTGTTATTCCATGTGCTTTTTTGTCATCATACATCTTCTTTGGTGAAATGCTGTTCAAATCTTTTGCCCATTAAGAAAAATTGGGTTGTTTGTTTTCTTATTGTTACTTTTTGAGAGTTCTTTGTATAATCTGGATACACATCCTTATTAGATGTGCAATTTACAAACATTTTCTTTCTCTCAGTCTTTTGCTTTTTAAAAATTTATTTATTTATTTTTATTTTATTTATTATTACTATTATTATTATTATTATTATTTGAGACAAAGTCTCACTCTTGTCGCCCAGGCTGCAGTGCAATGGCACAAACTCGGCTCACTGCAACCTCCACCTCCTTGGTTCAAGTGATTCTCCTGCCTCAGCCTCCTGAGTAGCTGGGATTACAGGTGCCCACCACCATGCCTGGCTAATTTTTGTATTTTTAGTAGAAACGGGGTTTCACCATGTTGGCCAGGCTGGTCACGAACTCCTGACCTCAGGCTATCTGCCCACTTCAGCCTCCCAAAGTGCTGGGATTACAGGCGTGAGCCATCAAGCCTGGCCTAAAAAAATATTTAAACAGTGACTTTTGAGGAGCCGTAGTTTTAAATTTTGAAATAAAAATTTAAAAAGAAAAAATTGGGTACTGAGCTTAATACCTGAGTGATGTAGTCATAAGTACAGCAACCCCCCATGACACATGCTTGTTTATGTAACAAACCTTCACATGTACCCTCAAACCTAAAATAGAAATTTAAAAAAAGAAAAAACTTAAAAAAAAAAAAGAAGAAAATATCTGGGTCCAGTACCCAGTCTAGGATCATATGCTGTACTTAGTTGTCACATTTCTTTAGTCCCATTTTATCTGGAATAATTCTTCAATCTGCAGTAGTCGCTCATGTCCTTGACATTTTAAAAGAATACAGGCCAGTTATTTTGTAGAATGTTTCTCAGTTTGGGTTTAATGATGTTTCCTTACGATTAGATTTGGGGTATGCATTTTTGGCTGGAATACTATAATACAAAAGTGATAGTGTTTACTTCTCAGTGCATTGTATCATGAGACACATGAATTTGATTCATCTTAATACTGGTGATGTTAACTTTGATTAGTCAGTGAAAGCGTTCTCCATTGCAAAGTTTCCATTTTTCTCCTTTTAATTAGCAAGTATTTTCTGGGGAGATAGTATACTGTAGGACTGTGTAGATCTCTGATTCATCCACTAGTTTAAGTATCATTGATGACTTTTGCCTAAGTCATCGATCAGATTTGTCATATAAAAGCTTTTTTTTTCTTTTTCTTTTTTTTGAGACAAAGTCTTACTCCATGACTTACAGAGTCATGGAGTGCAGTGGCACAAACATGACTCACTGAAGTCTCGACCTCCTGGGTTCAAGCAACACTCTCACCTCAGCCTCTCAAGTAGCTGGGACCACAGGCATGCACTACTACACCCGAGTAATTTAATTTTTTTTTTTTTTTTTGTAGAGACAGAGTCTCACTGTGTTGCCCAGGCTCTTCCTGTATTTTCTGTATTAGTATGAATTCATGCATTTGTATTTCCTTTAATGGGCTTTCATTTAATATAATTATTTTCCTGCTGAAATTTTTCCAGATTTGGACACATAAGACATTTTCAAATTGGCTCCTGTAGGTTTTTTTTTTTTTTCACATTCTCATCATTTTTGAACCAATTGCTTACTTTCTGCCATAATAAGATATGGTTCATCTTATACTTTCTGAGTCCCAGGCTGGCATTAGTCATTCCTCCAAAGAACCCGTGTTCTTTTCAGTGAAAATTGTAGTTAGAAGTTAAAATCTGGGCACATTTTCATTGCTTTTGGGAAGTGATTACTTCTAGGATTTCTCAGAATACAGTGCTGAGAGATATGTATGTATGCACACATATGCACACCCATACCCTTAATCTATTTCTTTACCTCTCTCCCTCTTTTAAAATATATACATTAAATATCATACGTTAATTATGCTCATTTTCTTTAGAATGAAAGTATAGTGTCAAAATGCCATGTTAAAAAGTTGTAAGTATATCTTGGAGATATTGCAGGTTTGGTTCCAGAACCACCACAATAAAATGAATATCACAATACAGTGAGTCTTATAAAGTTTTTGTTTTCCCAGTGCATGTAAGAGTTATGTTTACACTATACTGTAGTCTATTAAGTGTGTAATAACATCGTGTCCAAAAAAACCTAATGTAAATATTTTCATTAAAAAACACTTTATTGGTCGAGCATGGTGGCTTATGCCTGTAATCCCAGTACTTTGGGAGGCCGAGGTAGGCGGATCACTTGAGGTCAGGAGTTTAAGCCAGCCTGGCCAATGTGGTGAAACCCCATTTCTACTAAAAATACAAAAATTAACTAGCTGTGGTGGCATGCAGTTGTAATCCCAGCTACTCGGGAGGCTGAGGCAGGAGAATCACTGGAACCCAGGAGGTGGAGGTTGCAGTGAGCCGAGATTGTGCTACTGCACTCCAGCCTTGGTGACACAGCAAGATTCTGTCTCAGAAAACAAGAAACAAACAAACAAAAAAACAAAAACTTTTTATTGCTAAAAAATGCTGGTAATCATCTGAACCTTCAGCAAGTCATAGTCTTTTGTTGGATGAGGGTCTTGCCTCAACGTTGATGGCTGCTGACTGATCAGGGTGGTGGTTGCTGAAGATTGGGGTGGCTTTGGCAATATCTTAAAACAGGACAACAATGAAGTTTGCCACATTGATTGACTGTTTTTTTCATGAAAGGAAAACACCTTGCTGCTGTTTTATCAGCTAAGTTCATGTAATCTTCTAAACCTTTCATTGTCATTTCAATAATGTTCACACATCTTCACCAGGAGTAGATCCATCTCAAGAAATCATTTTCTTTGCTCATCCGTAAGAAGCAACTCCTCATCCATTCAAGTTTTATCATGAAATTGTAATAATTCAGTTACATCTCTGACTCCACTTCTAATTCTAGTTATCCTGCTATTTCCACCACATCTGTCTGTAGTTACTTCCTCCGCTTGTCTTGAATACCTCAAACTCATCTATGAGGATTGGAATAAACTTCTTCTAAACTCCTTTTAATGTTGATTTTTTTGACTTTCTTCCTTGCATCACGAATGTTGTTAATGGCATCCTAGAATGATGAATCCTTTCCAAAACGCTTTCAATTTACTTTGTCCAGATCCATTAGAGGAATCACTAATCTATGGCAGCTATGGGCTTACAAAATGTATGTCCTTCTTTTTTAAAAAAAATTTCCAACTTTTATTTTAAGTTCAGGGGTACATGAGCAGGACGTGCAGGTTTGTTACATAGGTAAACCTGTGCTGTGGTGGTTTGCTGCACAAATTATCCCATCACCTAGGTATTAAGCTCAGCATCCAGTAGCTATTCTTCCTGATGCTCTCCCTTCTCCTGCCACCCTCAAACAGGCCCCAGTGTGTGTTGTTTCCCCCATGTGTCCATGTGTTCTCATCTTTCAGCTCCTACTTACAAGTGAGAACCTGAGATATTTGATTTTCTATTCCTGCGTTAGTTTGTTAAGGATAATGGCTTTCGACTCCATCCATGTTTCTTCAAAGGACACGATCTTCTTCCTTTGTATGGCTGCATAGGATTCCGTGGTTTATACGTACCACATTTTCTTTATCCAGTCTGTCATTCATGAGTGTTTAGGTTGATTCATGTCTTTGCTATTGTGAATAGTGCTGCAATGAACAAAGACATGCATGTACCTTTATAATAGAATAATTTATATTCCTTTGGGTATGTATTCAGTAACAGGATTGCTGGGTCAAATGGTATTTCTGCCTCCAGGTTTTTGAGAACTTGCCATACTGTCTTCCACAAGGTTGAGCTAATTTACACTCCCACCAACAGTGTAAATACATTCCTATTTCTCCACAACCTCACCAGCATCTTTTTTTTTTTTTTTTTTGACTTTTTAATAATAGCCATTCTGACTGGTGTGAGATGGTATCTCATTGTGGTTTTGATTTGCATTCCTCTAATGATCAGTGATGTTGAGCTTTTTCTCATGACATATATTTCTTGAATATCAAAACTCGAAAGTCACAATGACTTCTTGATCCATGGACTGCAGAATGGATGTTGGGTGAGCCAGCATGGAAACATTAATCTCCGTGTATGTCTCCATGAGAGCTCTTGGGTAACCAGGTGTATTGTCAACGAGCAGTAATATTTTGAAAGAAGACTCTTTCTGAGCAGCAGGTCTCAACAATGGACTTAAATATTCAGTAAACCATGCTGTAGACAGATGTGCTGTCATCCAGACTTTGTTGTTCCATTTACAAGAGTAATTCTTAAGGATTTCCAGAATGATAAACGAACATTGGCTGCAACTTAAAGTCATCAGCTGCTTCATCTCCTAACAAGAGTCAGCCTTCTTTTGAAGCTTTGAAGCCAGGCATTGATATCCCTCTGTCTATGAAAGTCCTAGATGGCATCTTCTTCCAACAGAAGGCTGTTTCATCTACATTGAAAAAGCTGTTGTTGGCCGGGCACGGTGGCTCAAGCCTGTAGTCCCAGCACTTTGGGAGGCCGAGATGGGCAGATCACGAGGTCAGGAGATCGAGACCATGCTGGCTAACACGGTGAAACACCGTCTCTACTAAAAAATACAAAAAACTAGCTGGGCGAGGTGGCAGGTGCCTGTAGTCCCAGCTACTCGGGAGGCTGAGGCAGGAGAATGGTGTAAACCTGGGAGGTGGAGCTTGCAGTGAGCTGAGATCTGGCCACTGCACTCCAGCCTGGGCGACAGAGTGAGACTCCGTCTCAAAAAAAAAAAAAAAAAAAGAAAAAAAAAGAAAAAAAGCTGTTGTTGAGTGTAGCCTCCTTCATCAATGATCTCAGCTAGATCTTCTGGATAACTTGCTGTAGCTTCTCCCTCAGCACTTTCTGCTTTACATTGTACTATTATGTTATGAAGATGGCTTCTTTTTAAAAAAACTCATAAACCAACATCTGCTAGCTTCAAACTTTCCTTCCGGAGCTTCCTCACTTCTCTCAGCCTTCATGGGATTAAAGAGAGTTGGGGCCTGGCCCTGGATTAGGCTTTGGCTTAAGGAAATGTTTTGACTGATTTGATCTTCTCTCCAGACCACTAAAACTTTCTCCATTTCAATAAGGTTGCTTCGTTTTCTTATCATTCATGTGTTCACTGGAGTAGTACTTTTAATTTTCTTCAAGAATTTTTCCTTTGCATTCCCAGCTTGGCTAGCTGTTTGCACAAGAGGCCGAGCATTTGGCCTGTCTCGACTTTTCATAGGCCTTCCTCACTAAGCTTAACCATTTCTAGCTTTTGATTTAAAGAAAGAGACATGGGATTCTTCCTTTCATTTGAGCACTTGGAGGCCGTAGTAGGGTTATTACTTGGCCTAGTTTCAATATTGTCCTGTCTCAGGGAGTAGGGAGGCCTGAGGGGATGGAGAAAGACAGGGAACAGCTGATCAGAGGAGCAGTGAAAACACATACGACATTTATTGATTAAGTTCACTGTATTATATGGGCACAGCTCATGGTGCCCCCAAACCACTACAGTAGTTACATCAAAAGTTACTGATCACAGATCACCACAGATACAGTAATACTGAAGAATTTTGAAATATTGCAAGAGTTACTGAAATGGGCTACAGGAACATAAAGTGAGTACATGGTGTTGGAAAAACGGTGCTGGATAGACTTGCTTGACGCAGAGTTGCCACAAACTTTCTATTTGTAAAGAACACAGTATCTGCAAGTGCAATAAAGGGAAGCACAATAGAATGAAGTATGCCTGTACTTGAATTGCCCTTTCCTGCCCCTACGCCCTCCTATGTGTTTATGTTATTCTTTTGAAATATAATAAGGTTCATTTGTTTTAGTTCGCATTCCCCCTTAGGAATAAAATGTATTCATTGTTATTTTATAAATATTAAAACATGAACTTGGCATAATTGTCCAAGTGATAAAAATGATAGGGAAGTATCACTTCTCCCAAATTTTCCATCTTCTTTCTATCTCAGGAGTATTTTTTTTTTTTAAGGTTTAAATCTGACTGTGCTTCCCTTTGTTTAAAAAGCTGTTATCACTTATCTGAAATCCTGGAAGTGTCTGCATGATGTGACCTGCCTGACTTCTAGCTTTGTCCTGTGCCTATTGCGTACGCAAACTTTCTTTTAGTTCTTTGAATGATTCTACTCTTTGCTTTCTTATGACCTTCTCACATACTATACTCTCTACCTGTAATACCTGTTTCTTCCTCTTATTAACTGTGTTAATAGCAAGTCATACTTTAGGCCCAAATTAAATGCCATTTTCCCAAGGAAACCTTCTCTGTCCTTGTCTCTTCTTGCCCCAGTGAAAAATAAAGTAGATTAGATCTCCCTGTTATTTTATCCTCACAATGTTTCCTGCATAGCACAGATCACAGTTTGCCATTATAATGTTTATTTGTTTGATTACTTTTTATTTTTTTTGAGACAGAGTCTTGCTCTGTTACCCAGGCTGGAGTGCAGAGGTGAGATCTCGGCTCACTGTAACCTCCACCTCCTGAGTTCAAGCAATTC
This sequence comes from Theropithecus gelada, assembly GCF_003255815.1. Lineage (NCBI taxonomy): Eukaryota > Metazoa > Chordata > Mammalia > Primates > Cercopithecidae > Theropithecus > Theropithecus gelada. The sequence goes on along the minus strand of NC_037679.1, from coordinate 113,105,467 downwards.
TCCTGCCTCAGCCTTCTGAGTAGCTGGGATTACAGACACATTACAGGCTAATTTTTGTATTTTTCATGGAGATAGGGTTTCATCATGTGGGCCATGGCTGGTCTCGAACTCCTGACCTCCAGTGATCCTCCTGCCTCAGGCTCCCAAAGTGCTGGGATTACAGGCATGATCACTGTGCCTGGCCTATTTGATTACTTGAATCATGGCTATCTGGTCCACCATGCTGTAGGGTCCATATACAGCAAATATTTATTGAATTAATAAATGAGGAGTAGAAAAATCTGTGAAGTTTAAGTTAGTATGTAGTTTCAGAAAACAGATGACTTCTTATCTATAGATATTTGAACTGATTCACAGATATTTTAGTTTTGTTCACAAATTTGTATTTATTTTTCCCATCATAGTTGTACGAAATTTTTGTGGCCTTGCAAAATCCACAGTGGAAAGTTGAGGTCTGATGGGCACATTCTAAACCATACCTTTTACATAAAAAATTATAGGAAAAAGAGATACTTAAGAACAGAGGGGTAGATTTTCTTATTGCTAAGTATAGGAAGCAGACGGAACAAAGTGAGAAGAAAGCCATTGACATAACACAAATCACCTAGTTTGCTATATGACTGAAATTCCTTTTCATTGTTTTTTTTCCATGTTTTCCAATATGTTTGCAACTATGCTCATAAATTTTGTTTTTGTTTTTGCTTTCTTTTGAGGTGGAGTCTTGCTCTTGTTACCCAGACTAGAGGGCAATGGCGCAATCTTGGCTCACTGCAACCTCCGCCTCCTGGGTCCAAGCGATTCTCCTGCCTCAGCCTCTTGAGTAGATGGGATTACAGGCGTCCACCACCACTCCAGGCTAATTTTTTGTATTTTTAGTAGAGATGGGGTGTCACCCTGTTGGCCAGGCTGTTCTCGAACTCCTGACCTCAGGGGATCTGCCCGCCTTGGCTGCCTAAAGTGCTGCGATTACAGGCGTGATTACAGGCCACCGTACCCGGCCCTAATAGATGTTAAGACAGAATAAATGCCTTTAATTTATATGATTAACATGTATGATTTAATCCATGATAAATCAAAGCAATCGTTCCATTTTAAAAGATCAAGGTAGGTTAAGTGCAGAAGAACTTACTGAGAAGCTGCAGGAGCTTACAGATTCATGGCCCTTCTTTCCACGGCTCATTCGAAAGTCCCGGGAAGGGCCCTAGCAAGATGTTCACACAACCATCTAATTTTGTAAAACTTGCAAACTTTCAGCTGCAATTGGTTAAGATTGCTGCCTCGCTCAGACTTTCCCTTCTCACGCTTATCCTTGTGTCTGGCATTTGGGGGATGCAGTTGGCAGCCACTTCTGTGTGTAATGAGGCATTTCTTTGAAAGAATCGCTTCTAGAAAACTTCTGCTCTTCACTTGGCATTGTGACACACAGGGGCAAGACCAAAAATCATGTTGTGATATGAGTGTGTTCCAAAGCACCCAGCACTGAAGTATGTGCGCAGTAGAAAAGAAAAAATGGTTTTAAAAGTATGAAGCCAGAAACCAGTCTGTGAAAAATTCTTCTAATCTTCAGAAATGTGGAATTAGAAGCAGAGAATTCCCTTATCATGACCTAATCAAAATGGCTATTCTCTCCTGTCAGGAATATACTTAATAATGCAGATTGTACAGAGGTAAATACACCATATTTTTTACTTTGGTGAATAAGAATCATGCAAGATAAAATTTACCTAATTCCTGTGTTTATATATTACAAACTTTAGGAGTATTACGAATAGTGATCATGTCTCTTGGTATACTGCAGAGTACATCCCAGTATGTCAGATCACTGTAAGTGTCTGACATATTGTGTCCTTATAAAGTTGAGTGGTTATTAGCCAGGTACAGTGACTTAAGCCTCTAATTCCAGTTACTCAGGAGGCTGAGGCTGGAGGACTGCTTTAGCCCAGTAGTTGCTAGCCTGGGCAACATAGAGAGACCCTATCTCGATAATAAAATCAAAAATAATATAAAATAAAGATGAGTGGCTCTAGATGAAACAGCACACAAAACTGCTAACAACGCAGCAATACACTGAAAATAAGTGCTTAACTGACATAATTCTTACATATACCCATCAACTCAGTCAATATGTGTAGTATAGGAGTAGTTTGATTATACATTTATGTAGCTCAATATAATATGGCAATAATTTAAAACTGTATTTGAAGTCCTCTTGTGTTACACTTAATTTTGGATGTTTTTCCAGTGTATGAAGCCAAAAAATTGGAAAAACGCATCTATTAGAGAGGTTTATTGGGCAATTAATAAAATATTATGCTATTTTTCTGTCTTAAGTGATGCTTAATGTATGTATTGGTTTTTTAAATTGTATTTTGTTGCAACTTATTTTCTCTTTCCAAACATATATTCATTTTTGTTCCCAATTTTTGATATGTAACTTTTTGTTGTTTTTCTTAAAGGGTGCCTCTTTAAATTGGCCCATTTCAGGCCCCATAAAACTTGACTCCCTGTGGTTAAATTAAAAATTTTCTGTCCTGTGGAAGCTGGGCATAGTGAGCCACCTTTTTCAAAGTACTCAAACAAAGAAATGGTTTTTCTGTTAATTATCAAGATAATTACACACACACACACACACACACACACACACTGCCCTTCCTCAGCTTTGTTCTCCAATATTTACCAGATAATTCTATCCATTTTGTGTGTGAATTCAGCTTCCATTTATGTTGTATGTGTTTGAATTATAAAAGAACAGAAATTGAACTATAACAAAAAGGAAGAACTTTTAACCACCCCATCCTTCCGTGATGGGTCTTCCGAAATTTCCATTGCCAAAGGTAGGCAGCATCCTCTAGAAGAGAACTCAGAGCTTTAAGCCAGCTCAGAAAAACAGGGAGATGGAGCAGGATCGAGGACTCAAACAGAGTAAGTGAACGTTGGGAGAATCCTACATTATAGAAATAGATCACTCTCAGTATTGGTTTTAAAAATATAGCTAGATAACACCGTGCCTGTAGGATATCAAAGGCAAATACATAGCTAGAGCTTATCAGATGCCTGGGAATAATCCATTTAATACAAAAAAGCAAAAAAAAAAAAAAAAAAAAAAAAAAAAATTCACTGACTTTAGTTTGAGAAATTATGAGAGCCAGAGGCTTAAGCATCTATGTAAAATAAACAAAAGAGGCCGGGCTCGGTGGCTCAAGCCTGTAATCCCAGCACTTTGGGAGGCCGAGACGGGCGGATCACGAGGTCAGGAGATCAAGACCATCCTGGCTATCACGGTGAAACCCTGTCTCTACTAAAAAATACAAAAAACTAGCCGGGCGAGGTGACGGGCGCCTGTAGTCCCAGCTACTCCGGAGGCTGAGGCAGGAGAATGGCCTAAACCCGGGAGGCGGAGCTTGCAGTGAGCCGAGATCCCACCACTGCACTCCAGCCTGGGCGACAGAGCGAGACTCTGTCTCAAAATAAATAAATAAATAAATAAACAAAAAAATAAAAAGAATAGAAGACAAAAGATGAACTGAATGGAGGGCATATTATTAGGTGGGAAGCTCTTTTGAAATTATTTGAAAAGAACAATTGATTCTCTCCTGACAAACGTGCCATGGGAAGCCAAGGCCTCTGGTACTGCTCCTGTTTTTCTCTAGCCTGAGATTTTGGTCTCCCTGCCACGATGCTCATGCATCTAGTGAGAAGAAACATTGTTCTTCCATAATTCCCCCAAAGGCTTTGCCACTGGATCTCTTTGAGGCTACCAGCCACCTCTCCTTTTGAGGCTTATTTATTTCTGCTTAGGTAGAGCTGGGAGTTGCAATTTCCAACTGGCAGCTCAAGTGTCTAAAACTCTTTGATGTTTTCACCATTGCAGAAAAATTAAACGAATCTACAGATTATGAAATGCATTCTAGAAGAGCACTTGGGAGAAAAGATAAAGAAAAATCCCCAAATTGAGAACAGAGTACAAAGTGCTAAAGCAGTCAAGTGTTGTTGAGAACTTCAAAACAGCATAAAAGTCTACCAAATAAAAACTCCTGAAACTTCATCATTCACTCTTCTACATCTTTTTACCATCCTTTGGAACTTAAAAAATAATACAATTGTTTAGCATTTTTGACAGCCACCAAGTGAACAGAATACAATCTAAAACTAGCATTTCAAAAAATTGATAATTCTGAGCTGCATTAAGAAAGAAAGTATTTTAGCAAAACATCCCAAAGTCTCTGCTCTACAAGTTACCTCCTCTGGAGAGCTGTGATAACATGACCTGTTCTGTTGAGTGTCACGTGATGCTTGTTTTGAAAACATTTTGCACTTCTTAGATGAAGGGCACGCTTTAACACTTCAGATTATAATAACATGGAGTTACATTTCAGCTACTTCAAGTCACATCAGTCTCACAATTTGGCAGAAACATTTTTCATCCAATCTGCATTTGTTCTGGTCACCCTGAGAATTCTATTTTTAGAAAAAGGTCTTTAGAAAGGAAGCATAAACACAGAGTTTTAAAAGATATTATCTTGAAACCTATTAATGTTTTTCAGATTTCTGTCCTATGAGATGCTAGTTAATTTTTACAGAGGCTCCTGTCTTGCCTGAACTGGAAAAGCAAAAAGGGAAACAAAAGAAAAAGCAGTATAGACCAGTAAACTCAGGGAAATCTTTTCTCCTCTAACTCTTTTCTTTCAGGAGTAGAGAAAAAGTAAGGGTGGAGAATTATTTGTAGGGTTATATTTCATATTTTGATTTAAATTTTACACATGTACTTAGAGGCCTGTTTATAGAGAAAGAATAAGAAAAACCCTGGCAACCCAGAAATGCTTATTAAATCTTACAGCACACCTGCTACAGATTAAATGCCAGTAGCTCCTTGACTCATAACACTTTTGACATCCCGACATCTCTCTGCACCGAAGTGTATCACTTTTATTGCAGGAAATCAGACAAACATGGGAGTTAGACACACAGGTTGGTTAAAAGCAAACAAACCTAAACAATTAAATATTGAGAAAAAACTTCGAGCTTGCACAGCTTACGACACTTGTCATAAAACACAACCCTGATTCTTTTGATAACTGCGTGCATCGGTGCTTAAAGAGCACTGGAACGGTACTTTCAGTGGAATTTAAAAAAAGAAAGTCTACATTGTGATCTCAAAAGAGTAAGAAAGCTCTCTTTTGCTAAAGGGAAGGCCTTCTAGACAGATACTTTACCATGGTAAGGTATTTATTGGAGTTTGTTTTTATGAATCCAGCAGCCTCAGCTCAGAGGCATTTTTGGAGAGACTACAAGAGGACCCAGTTAAGGACTCCGACCTGAGGCAGAGGGGAGACTAGTGAGGGAATCAGCAGCTGAAGGTGCAGCCGCTGGTGGAAAGGAACTCTATTTGGGAAGGCACTGCTCTCCTGGGAGGCCAGTCTGCCTTGTAGTGAATGACTGTGGAATTTAGAGGCTTGTGAATGTGGGCGGGCATCAAGGCAGGTTTTAGAAAAAGGCTCCAGTCCTGTGCCATAAATGGAGGGAAAAGGGAACCCTGAAACTGTAGGCAGAACTTGGCCCTGGACAACAGTGCTGTGGTGGGCAAGTCTGTGGTCTAGCGGCCTGGGACGTGCCAGGCAGAGGACATCAAACTTAGAGCAGGAAGATTCATTTCACACTCTGCTGCCTGGTGCATCTGAGCCAAGCCTAGTTCTATATAGAACCTGCTCAGGCTACATTTATCTCTGGAACTTTCGTTGTTGGTGTCAGGGCCTGCAACTGAGAAACTGGAGGAAGTTGCTGATAAATCCACTTGTTTCTTCTCTCTCTCTCCACTTCTGTATTATTCTGATCTATTTTTCACCAAGAAGTCAGAGAGGTCCTTCAAAATATGCCTCATCATTTGACCCCGAACCTGTTCAAATTCTGTCAATGTATTCCTTAGGACTTTAGGCTGACACCAAACCCTAACGTGGCCTACCAATCTCTATATGATTGAGCTTTCTTAATCCATGTGGCCACTCTCCCTGTTAATTTCTGCCCTTCAGCCATGGTGGCCTTTTCCTAGCTGTTTAGTGCCCATGCTGCAGCTGTACAGTGTCTACTCTGCCTGAATTTCTTTTCCCCATTCATTTGCAGAAGAAGAAACTTGTCCTGCAGCTCGCAAGCCAAAAGTCACTTGCTTGTGGAAGTGGAGACTGGGTGAAGAAACATTTCTTTCATTTTCAAAGCAGTTATCACAACAGTGATCAAATAATTAAGTGTATAATTAGTTGCTTAATGTTTGTCTCCCCTGCTAAGACTGATAGATAGCTCTACTAGACTAAGACCACTTTGATGTTGCATTTCACTGTACACTCAGTGCCTACCGATTAAAGACCTTTTGCAAAATAGGTGCTTAGAAAATAGTTACTGAATAATTGAGTGCATGAAGTAAGGGATGAGCATCTCACCATCACATCTTAAATCACAATGGGATCCTCTCTGCACATTTACAAGGCCGGCCCACTGTAAGGATCAGTCTTGGCCAAGCATTCTATCACATGACATTACAACAAAGAGTATAGCATAACAACAAAGTAAACCATATCAATGGCTTGCTTCCTTTACTAAATTTATTTTTCCCAAATTCTTTTCTTAGAGTTGGACTAAAATATTATTTTTAGAGAATGAAGGAGAGAAAACAAAAGAGGCAACAAAATACCACATCAGTCTTCAGGAATGGATAAATCAAATTGAAACCAGCCCAGTTTCCCATAGAGTTGATGTTTTTGGATTTTTTGAATCAACGTAGAAATTGGTCCTCCAGGTCTTAAAACATGAAACTTATATTTGTCTTATCTGAGTTCCATCCTCAGGAAACCAACCCTCAGGCAAGGGACTGAAACCCACCAGAACGCTGCATCCAGACAATGAGATTCCCGACCCCATATTAGTCAGGATTGCCTCCTTTCCCCTTCCTAATTCCTGTTTTCCAGCACATACTTACATTCCTCCCCCTAATACATAAAGCCCTCAATTTCAGTTGGTAGGAGAGACAGATTTGAGACTGATCTCCCATTTTCCTTGGCTGACATCACGTGAATAAAAAGCCTTCTTCCCTGGCAATCCTTGTCTCAGTGATTGGCTTTCTGTGTGGCAAGCAACGACCTAACCCCTGGTACACTCTGTGTTGGTGGCTTTTTCCATGTTCAGTCATGAGCTGCTAAATTTAAAGCAGCTTTCCACAAAATCACATCAGTCAACAAACTGTTCCTCTCATCATCCTAGAAGCTTTGGAATGTTACAAGAGGCCCTTATCTCACCTCCCTGTGGTAATATTGGAGTTGACGTGCAACAGCTGACATTACACCAGGCCACAAATGGAAAACGAAAGTGTGTGCAGGGTTTCCTGACAACTCTGCTCAAACACTGTCAAAAACTACTGCATGTGTTGTAGGAGTTGTAAATAGCTATCAATTCAAACTCTAAAATATCTCTTAAATCTGTTCTCTCTTCCTGTTTCTGTTCATATCCCTACTTTCACTACCTTGATTTGGACCCTTTGTCATTCCTTGTCTGGGCTGTTTTTTTTTTTTTTTTTTTTTTATTTAGATGGAGTTTCGCTTTGTTGCCCAGGCTGGAGGGCAGGGGCACAATCTTGGCTCACTGCAACCTCCACCTCCCAAGTTCAAGCGACCCTCCTGCCTCAGCCTCCCAAGCAGCTAGGATTACAGGTGCATGCTACCACGCCCAGCTAATTTTTATATTTTTAGTAGAGATGGGGTTTCACCATATTGACCAGGCTTCTCTCGAACTCCTGACCTTGTGATCCACCCTCCTCTGCCTCCCAAAGTGCTGGGATTACAGGCATGAGCCACCGTGCCCGGCCTGTCTGGGCTATTTTTAACAGTCGTATTTTTTTCTACCTTTTGTGTTTTCGTTCTCTAATCTTTTCCCCACCTTGCAGCCAGAATTAGCTTTCTAAAATATAAGTACAGTCATTTAACTTTCTTAAAAAAAGTTTATGACTCTTGTTTACACGAGTGATTTTAAAACTTAAAAATAACAACTAAGCTCTGCTTCCAAGTTAAAAATCTAAAAGAGATACATAAGAGAGATGAAGTGCAGGGAGGTGGAATAGAGGGGGCCAGAGACTTGACCTATTGACCTACCCTGTGCTTCCATTAGGACACTTTTGGGAACCTAAAGGCCTATTGAATGAAAAATAACTGGCCTCATAAAAGCCAGTCTCTTTGGACAAGCCTCCATGAGTCTTCACTATCTGACCACACTTTATTCTCCCAGCATAACCTCTCACTAGGGGTTACATAATCCACCCACTCATAATTCTCCAATACTCTAATACTCCATGTGTTTGCATTCATTTCTACTTGGCATATTCTGTTAGTGCTGCTTGGAAAGGTTATACTCTGTTGGACAATTTCAGACTTAGTTTGAATGAAATCCCTTCTGGAAGTCTTTTCAGACTTCCCCAATCAGAACTGGGTTCTCTTCACCACTCAACATTGGCTCTGTACTTAACCCCATCACAGCACTTAGTACATTAGCACATCACAGCACTTAGCACATCTGTCTTCCTACTTGATGTCAGAAAATATTTTGATTCATCTTGATAAAACTAGTGTCTTCCTAACACAATGCCTGGCTTACAGTTACACATTTGCTGAATGCAAGTTGATTTTATCAGCCTTTCTTAGGAAATAAAATTCCTGGGGGTGGATTCAACATAACTTTTTCCTCATCACCATGTCCTTCCCTATCACAAAACATACCTACACACTTAAGATACTGTTTTTCTTTTCTCCCTGATTTTAAGTGTGATATTGTGATTTATAATAAGAAGTATATACTTGGTCTTTGTAGCTTCCTCGCACACAGCTCCTATGAGTCTTGGAATTTGTGAAGTGTTTGGTGTCTTTTTGTGTGCTAATGAGATGGCTGGTGGCTGGGGCTCCTGGAAAGTGTCCAGCGGGGGCTGGTTGCCAGGGTGAACCAACCACGTGATTACAGGGTTGAAACTCTAAGCTCCACCTCCTAACCTAAGGGAGGTGAGCAGAACTGGAAGTTGATTTAATAGTCAACGGCCAATGATTTAATTAATGATGCCCAATGAATCCTCCCCAAAACCTCAAAAGGAGAAGATTTGGTGAGCTTCCAGGTAGGTAAACACATAAAAGTGCTGAAAGGGTGGCACATCCAGAGGGGGCATGGAAGTTCCACATCCCTTCCCACATACCTGAGCCTATGCATCTCTTCTATTTGGCTTCCTGAGTTGGATCCTTTTATAATAAATGGGTAACAGTAAGTAAAGTGCTTTCCTGAGTTCTGTGAGCCACTATAGCAAATAATCAAATCTGAGGAAGGGGTCGTGGGAACCTCTGATTTACAGCCAGTTGGTCAAATTACAGGTGATAACTTGGAGTATCAAATGGTGGTGAGGGGCAGTCTTGTGGGAGTATTGTGGTAGATTGTAACAGAAGTTAAACTGTAGGACACCAGTTGGGTCTGCAGAGAGTTGGAGTATTGCTTGGAAAACCCCACTCATCTGTTGTCAGAAGTGAAGAGAGTTTTTTCTATAAAACAGACATTTGAATATGATTATTAGGTATCAATTTTAAAAAGACATACTTTCTGAAAAGACATAGATGTTTTAGAAGATGGTGTGGTTTGGCTTTGTGTCCCCACCCAAATCTCATCTCGAATTGTAATCCCCACATGTTGAGGGAGGAATCTGGTGGGAGGTGACTGAATAATGGAGTGGTTTTCCTTGTGCTGTTCTCATGAGAGCAAGTGAGTTCTCATGAGATCTGATGGTTTAAAGTGTTTGGCAGCTTCCCCTTCCCCCTGCTGCCATGTAAGACGTGCTTGCTTCCCCCTTGCCTTCCACCATGATTGTAAGTTTCTTGAGGCCTCCTCAGCCATGTGGAAGTGTGAGTCAATTAACCTCTTTTCTTTATAATTTACCCAGTCTCAAGTAGGTCTTTACAGCAGTGTAAAAATGGACTCGTACAGAAAATTGGTACTGAGAGAAGTGGGGCACTGCTATAAAGATATCTGAAAATGTGGAAGTGACTTTGGAACTGGGTAATGGGCAGAGGTTGGAACAGTTTGGAGGGCTCAGAAGATGACAGGAAGATGTAGGATAGTTTGGAACTTCCTAGAAACTTGTTGAATGGTTTTGACCAAAATTCTGATAGTGATATGGACAATGAAGTCCAGGCTGAGGTGGTCTCAGATGGCATATTCGTCCTTTTTTTTTGCACTGCTATAAAGAAATACCCAAGACTGGGTGATTTATAAAGAAAAGAAGTTTAATTGACTCACAGTTCCACACGGCTAGGGAGGCCTCAGGAGACTTACAATCATGGGAGAAGCAAAAGCAGACATGTCTCACATGGTGGCAGGTGAGAGAAGTGAAATGTAAGCACAAGAAAAGCTGCCACTTTTCAAACCATCAGATCTTGTGAGACTCACTCACTATCACAAGAACAGCATGAGGGAAACTACTCCCACAGTCCAAAAACCTTCCATCAGGTTTCTCCCTTGACACATGGGGATGACAATTCCAGATGAGATTTGTGTGAGGACACAGAGCCAAACCATATCAGAGGGAGATGAGGAATTTATTGGAACTGGAGCAAAGGTTACTTTTGCTATGCTTTAGCAAAGAGACTGATGACATTTTGCCTTAGAGATCTGTGGAACTTTGAACTTGAGAGAGATGATTTAGGGTATCTGGTAGAATAAATTTCTAAACAGTAGAGATTCAAGATGTGACCTGGCTGTTCCTAAAAGCATTAAATCATATGTGTTCACAAGGAGATGTTCTGGAATTAGAACTTATGTATAAAAGGGAAGCAGAGCATAAAAGTTTGGAAAATTTGCAACCTGATCATATGATAGAAAAGAAAAATTCATTTGTGTTTGGCAGTTCCTCACACCGCCTCCTGCAGCCATGTGAGATGTGCTTGCTTCGCCTTTGCCTTCCCCTATGATTGTAAGTCTCCTGGGGCCTCCCCAGCCATGCAGAACTGTGATTATAAAGAAACCTCCTTTCTTTATAAATCACCCAGTCTCAGGTAGTTCTTTAAAGCAGTGTAAAAATGGACTAATACACAAGACATTAATATTCTCTTGATTGTTGGACCAGACTTTGGGTCATTAAGAAGAGTCTCATGAAGTCACTTCTGAAGAGCTACTGGAGGAGAAAATGTAACAGTTTGTGTTAAGCCTTAAAATAAAAGGTATTTTAGATAAAGATGAAAAGAGACAGAATTTTTCTTCCTTGCATGGAATATAGTATGGATTCCTCAAAACCCAAGACTTAGATATGTAAGGAAGGAAAATTATTAAATTGTTTTTTAAATTCCAATTTGATATCTTTCTAGAGACTCTATTCTTTCTAATGAAGTAACCATAATTTTAGTCAATATCTGGCGGTCATTCACTTCATTTTACCTCACTGCATTTAACTACTGTCATGGCCCCAGGGAAGGAGGAGGTACCTGGGCCATGGTCAGTGGTTGTACCCGCTGTCATCTGTGAGATTGTCCTGTATGGTTTCCAGACTTAGTCCCTGCTTTCCAGTAGTTTCCATCGAAATACTTATGTTCTTACTAATCCCAAGCTGTATGACTCAAGGTCCTTATGGAGCACCATTCCCTTGTCACGACCACAAAATTCCTTCAGAGGTCTTCATTCTGTCAACTAACTCTGTGCCTTCCATGGGGGCTGTCGTAAACCTAAACCAGTCTGATCTTGTACAACCTTAGATTATTTTAGTATATAGTAGTAACAACCATGAAATAGTTTTACTCTCCAAAAATTATGCCACAAATACTGACCTTATTGAAAAAAATACTTGGCCGGGCGTGGTGTCTCAAGCCTATAATCCCAGCACTTTGGGAGGCCGAGGCGGGCGGATCACGAGGTCAGGAGATCGAGACCATCCTGGCTAACACGGTGAAACCCTGTCTCTACTAAAAAATACAAAAAACTAGCTGGGCAAGGTGGCGGGCACCTGTAGTCCCAGCTACTCTGGAGGCTGAGGCAGGAGAATGGCGTGAACCTGGGAGGCGGAGCTTGCAGTAAGCTGAGATCTGGCCACTGCACTCCAGCCTGGGAGACAGAGCGAGACTCCGTCTCAAAAAAAAAAAAAGAAAGAAATACTTAATGAAAGCTTGATTCAAGGACAGTGATTCAGGTTTGGAAGCCGCATACGTTTGTGAAAACTATGTGAATATATAATGAGTAGAAACAAGTGTGTGTTATTGCTACAGTGTATCTAGTTTTCTCTAACATAAGGTTCTGTGTACAGGGACAGCTGGACTACAAATATCAACATAACCAAAACCTTTAAGGAAAATTATATATGATAATATTAAAAAAAAGAAAAACAAAAGAAAAAATGCTTAATAGTGAGCAGGCTCCAAAATATTTATACTAACTGTTCTGTAAGATTAATGAAGTCCTAGCTCTCTGTTCATTTGGGTGCTCCAACTATTTCTTTGCATGAAAAGTTTACATGAAGCGTTTACTTGAATGCAACAATATCCAGAGGCAGCAGAATCCTGTGCCCCTACGTTGGCATCAGGAAAGCAGGACTTTTCTGACGCAGTGATTGGACACAGGTTCATTTAAGGGTGAAGTTTTCAGGTGTTATCCTTAAGGAGACAGGTTATAAATCTGGGTGGATTTTCTCATTCTGTTCATTGAACAATTTATCTTGAAGTTCACTAATTTTCACAATGACACCCCATTTTTAACATTATACTAACTAGAAAAGCTTCTAATATTGATGGAGACATGGATAGCAGAAAGTGTATGTTCATATTGACTGTCTCTGGAGTGTGGGCTTTCTGATTGGAAAGCCAGCTGACCACTCCTGGAATTTTAGTTTGTGATCTGGGTAACTAACCGAACCTTAGGTTATAACTGAAACCAAAATCTATATAATATTACATTGGTTATGCTGAAGGATTTCAAAACATGTTGTAGACATGCAAAGGCATAGGAGAACTTGAAAGCCTTCCACACAATTCTGCCCAGTGGTTTTGCCTCAGGTCCTCTCTGTTCTTGGCATCCCAAACAATTCTTTGTCTTGCTGCCCTCCTGTCAGAAGGTTTCACCTCCCAGAGTTTTGGGCAGCACATTTGCACAGGATTTCTTTTTTCTTTTTTTATTAGGCAGAGTCTTGTTCTGTCGCCCAGACTGGAGTGCAGTGGCCCGATCTCGGCTCACTGCAAGCTCCACCTCCCGGGTTCATGCCATTCTCCTGCCTCAGCCTCCCCAGTAGCTGGGACTATAGGCTCGCACCACCACATCCGGCTAATTTTTTTGTATTTTTAGTAGAGACGGGGTTTCACCGTGTTAGCCAGGATGGTCTCGATCTCCTGACCTTGTGATCTGCCCACCTCGGCCTCCCAAAGTGCTGGGATTACAGGCATGAGCCACCGCGTCTGGCCGAATTTCTTTGCTCTGATCTCTAAGTAGGGAAATCATGCATAGCAGAAAAATAATTTTACGAAATGCAATAGTAAGCATCTGGCACATAGTAGGAGCTCATTTAGGATTATTGTTTGGATGAATGAATGATTGAATAAATGAAAGTGTGATATCAAAACAACTCATGTTTGTGTTAATAAGACACAGGCAAAGGCATGGCAACCTTATGCATACTAAAAACACCCAGGTGATTGAGAGAATTTGTTTCTGTAGAAATGATCAGAGAGAAGACAACACACTGCCAAGATCTGATGAGATAGTTAAGATGAAGGGTCTACAGTGACTGCTTCCCATCTGTTATTTTGAATGCGAAGTCCAGCATCTCTGAGGCATCCTGATGGGGACAGAGAACTGCTTTTCTGACTATGGAGATGGGGAGAAAGCCCTTAGAAGGCTTTTGTCCTGAGACTCAGTAAACAGAAAGGCAGAAGTTGTTTGCCGGAAGAAATTTGGAAGTATTTACTGAATTTTGACTCTTATGTTGGAGTAAATTTTTTTTGTTTGAGATGGGGTCTTGCTCTATCGCCCAGGCTGGAGTGCAGTGGTGCGATCTCGGCTCACTGCAAGCTCCGCCTCCCGGGGTCACGCCATTCTCCTGCCTCAGCCTCCCGAGTAGCTGGGATTACAGGCGCCCGCCACCTCGCCCGGCTAATTTTTTGTATTTTTAGTAGAGACGGGATTTCACCGTGTTCGCCAGGATGGTCTGGATCTCCTGACCTCATGATCCGCCCGCCTCGGCCTCCCAAAGTGCTGGGATTACAGGCGTGATCCACCGTGCCAGGCCAATTTATTCTTTAATTTGATTTTATTCTTATGAAACTATTCTAGGAATAATTTAAATGGTCAAATAACATTAGAATGCTTATAACAACAGAAAGTTTCCTCTCTCTCTTTTTTTTTAAATTTAAAAAGTATCCTGCTTTTAAGGGGAATATCACACACTGCGGCCTGTTGTGGGGTGGGGGTGTAGTAGGACAAAACCCCTCAGACACCAATATAGTGAAGGGAGTGGCTTTAATCAGCTGGGAGCATTGGCAGGCTAGCGTCTTAAAATCTGAGCTCGTCAGGTGCTCAACTTCTGTCCCTTTTAAGGGCTCACAACTCTAAGGGGGTCCACGTGAGAGGGTCGTGATCAATTGAGCAAGCAGGCGGTATGTGACAGGGGCTGCGAGCACCGGTGGTCAGAGTGAAACAGAACAGAACGGGAGATTTCACAGTGTCCTTCCATACGATGTCTGGAATCTATAGATAACAACAGTTGCTGGGTCGAAGGTTGAATTTTAACTACCAGGCTTGGGTCAGGCAGGCCCAGGTCTGGTTTCGGGTCTGGTTTCTTGGTTTGGGGTTTCGTTCCTAGGCGCTGGGCTACCTGCCTTAAGTTTCGCTTCTCTTTCCTTTTCTGAATATAAAACAATGTAAAACAATAAGAGAGGGTTTCTCTCTTCCCTCAGGGGGAGTGGGGAGGGATAGCATCAGGAGATATACCTAATGTAAATGATGAGTTAATGGGTGCAGCACACCAACATGGCATATGTATACATATGTAACAAACCTGCACGTTGTGCACATGTACCCTAGAACTTAAAGTATATTAAAAATATATATATCCAAAAAAAAAAAAAAAAAAGCATCCTGCTTTTATTTCATTGATGTAATCACTTTTCCTCTCTCTGAGGATACTAGAAGGTTTTTTTGTTTGTTTGTTTTGACACTTGCTTCTGCTTCTTGCGTTATAGAAAGCAGAGGTAATTCACTTTTCCTTTTTCTTTTTTAGCCACTACTTTTATATCAAGGCTTTCGTTACACCCAGTGATCCTTAGCTGTCATATATATATATATATATATGTATATACACACACACATATATATAATATATATGACATCAGGCTGGAGACCCAAGAGAGCTAATGTTCCAGTTCCAATCTGAAGGAAATCTGATATATATATATATAAAATATATATATCAGGTATATATATTATATATATCAGGTATATATAATATATGTATCAGGTATATATGTATCAGATATATATATTTATCAGAGTATATATATACACACACACACATATACATATATGTAGCCTTCAGACTGGAACTGGAGCATCGGCTCTCCTGGGTCTCCAGCCTGATAGCTCATTCTGCATATTTTAGACTTGCCAGACTCTATAATTGTAAGCCATTTCTTTGTAATAAATATCTCTCCCCCATATATATGCATATATACAGCATCCATATATACACACATGCCCCTATTAATTTTGTTTCTCTTGGAACTCTAATTAGTACAGCTTCCTTCCTTACCTTAATTTCACCCTTATTCTCATCTATTCTCCAGATTGAAACACCCAGTTGTCTTCTAAAACTCAAATAGGGTAATTTCATCTCCCTGTTCAAAAGATCTGTAGCACCTGCCCTGAAGTCTTGCAAGGTTCTAAGCTATTTTTAAAACTTTATCGTCAACCCAACAGTTTCCTGAAATGCTGTGGTCTTTCTCCTTCTGTTCTTTTGCATGTGTGGTTTCTTTTGGGAATATTCTTCTCCCTCTTTTCCATCTGGAAAATTGATCTTAATCCTTTAACTCCCAGCCCAAATGTCACTCTTACATGAAGTGTTCCTAATGCTTTTTCTCTCTTTCCTGAGTGAAGGGCTTTTTTTCCCCCAGCCTCTCAAAGCCTCTACCATAGTACTATAGAAAGAAATGCAACCAAAATTGATCATATTGCACTGGGATTATTTATTTATGTCCCTCTTTCTCATTAAATTCTGAGATCCTTCAAGGGAGTCTAGCACATAGGAGGTATTTCACAAACATTTATGAAACATACTACGAGAGCTGTAGCTGCAATTTCTTTAGCACTTTTTTATTGTACTTGGAAGATGAATGACAAAATATGAACTGAATTCATTGCAGTTGAATTTAAATTTTAGTTCTGCACATCACAGTTGTCAGAGCAAAAAAGGAAGACTGCTTTTACATTTTCTAGTACAATTATTCCCCTTTGCCACCCCCAGGGGAGGAGTGCCCCCATTAGGTCCTGCCATCTTGTTCTCCTGCTCCTGATTTAATGATCTAACTGTTTTAGTGTTTTAAGAGTTTCTATTGTATGGATACCTCAATCTCTTTTGGAAATTGATACTTTATAAATAATAAATAGCCTAAACCAGCTTATTGCTTCTTTTCCCAAGAGGCTTTACTTGTAAAACACTAGTTACCTTCTCTTCTTTGAGACTTTAAATATTGTTTAAAAAATAAAAGGCCAGGCCAGGTGCTGTGGCTCACGCCTGTAATCCCAGGACTTTGGGAAGCCGAGGTGGCGGATCACCTGAGGTCAGGAGTTCAAGACCAGCCTGGCTAACATGGTGAAAAGCCGTCTCTACTAAAAATACAAAAATTAGCCAGGCATGGTGGCGGGCGCCTGTAATCCCAGCTACTCAGGAGGCTTTGGCGGGAGAATCGTTTGAACCCGGGAGGCGGAGGTTATAGTGAGTCGAGATCATGCCACTGCACTCCAGCCTGGGTGACACAGCGAGACTCCATCTCAAAAAAATAAAATAAAATAAAATAAAATAAAATAAAATAAAATGTCAGAAAAATATACTTAAAGGGAGAATGAATACAAACTACCACCTTCTTCTGACTTTCCCAGATCCCACCTTTTTCCCATGATGGAGATTCATTGTAGGGTGGACTCTAGAAGTTAGATGAAGTAGTATCAGGTAGGCTCTTTCTTGAAATTATTCCTCACTCGACACCAGGCTTTCATAGTGAGAACCAAACTGATCTCCAGCTTCTGAGCTCTGAAGAAATTGATGCCTTTCCACCCCACAGCCCTGGGCAGTGGATTTCTCCCTGCTGTCCAGATCATCACTGCAGCAGCTGTGTGGGATAGCGACTTCCGGAGCTCTGCTTCATGTTTTTTCTCAGACTCTGATTTCCAACAGTCAGGCTGAGTTTTCTTCAATTTCACGAGAAGTTTACACTTCAGAAAGTCTCTTGCTGCTTCTTTTACTTCCCAGATATTAGTGATTTTTGGTGTCAGTTGTCTTTTCTTCAAATTCAAGTTAAAGTTTCAGTCCTTTGTTAGTCGGTTCTTAAGGCAACAGCTGTGCAAACTAAGCCTTTTCTTTGTTAGGGACAGCATTTGCAACGGAGAAGGAGAAGCTGTCAACTACTTTATTAAGGCAGATTCTTAATAAAGTAGTCTGTTTATTTTAGGGAGCCATTCAATCTCTTTGTATGATTTTTTTTTTTCTTTTGAAGTTCTCAGGTTATTGGATTCAGTGAGCTTTCAAAATCTTTGTTAATCCCAACATCTACCTCCTAATCTTTTCAAAAGATTTGTTATGAGGATAGGTCACCTGAGAAACCAGGAACAAATGCAAACTATGGCAGGGCACTGCCATAGAATTCTTTTATGTAGCGATCCTAAGACCTTCTTTTCCTTTGCTGGTAGGTATGCTGGATAAAGCTTTTCTCTTAAAACAAGACTGAATGGAAGCAATACAAACCACCTAACAAAGCAAAATAGCAGCAACAAAAAAGACTTCTTTTTATAGTTTCCAGAAAAAAAAAATGCCAAAGCTTCTGAGAGAATATTGGAGTCTATTATTTTTCATCTGTTGTGGTCAAAGTTGATAGTAACCAGTTTCTCCCCAATTCAAGTCGTACAATCTCTCTATTCAGGATCATCCTGAGAAACAATAAAAAGCAGTCTCATGGCTGGGTGAAGAATAATCAAAGGGCGCTTGACATTTAGTGTGCTTTTGGTTAATTATTACTCTAAGATGAAACATGAAGTTAAAGTTTTCGTTCAAATTTATTTCTTCAGCCTGGGTAACAGTAGTGATACCCTATTTCTACAAAAAATAATTTAAAAAAAATTAGCCAGGTGTAGTGGTGCGCACCTGTAGTCTCGGCTACTTGAGAGGCTGAGGTCAGAGGATCTCTTGAGCCCAGGAGTCTGGGGTTAACATGAGCTGTGATCACACTACTGAACTCCAGTCTGCAGGAAGAGTGAGATTTGGTTTCTTAAAAAACCATTTTCAGTCAGGCTCTGCTGGTATTTCACAAACTGCTTCTTTTGGTATTAGTTTTTCCTGTGAACTGAAATTTAAGTCCTTATATAGAGAAAGAAAAGCAATTAACTTAATGCAACACCCTGTAAATGGTACTTTTATTGGATATAAGTAAAGTTGGTAAATAGTTTCTTGTTCCTTGTATTGTTACGTAATTTAGTGCTGAGAGAAAAAAAATTGCTTTGGGCAGAACTCTGTAAATCTTTTCTTTTTTTTTTTTTTTTTTTTTTTTTTTTTTTTTTTTTTTTTTTTTTTTGAGACGGAGTCTCGCTCTGTCGCCCAGGCTGGAGTGCAGTGGCGCGATCTCAGCTCACTGCAAGCTCCGCCTCCCGGGTTCCCGCCATTCTCCTGCCTCAGCCTCCCGAGTAGCTGGGACTACAGGCGCCCACAACCGCGCCCGGCTAGTTTTTTGTATTTTTAGTAGAGACGGGGTTTCACCGTGGTCTCGATCTCCTGACCTTGTGATCCGCCCGCCTCGGCCTCCCAAAGTGCTGGGATTACAGGCATGAGCCACCGCGCCCGGCCTTCTGTAAATCTTTTCTTTCTCCTGCTCAAAGGGAGATTCAATAGGTGGGGTAACAAAAGCCACACAGATGGCCTCATGCAAAGGCCAAGCAGAATCAAGATCACGTTTGCAGAAATAACACAATGCAACAATGAAGGTGGCAGTAATGAGGGACGGGATAGTCTATGTTAAAAAGTAAACTGAGGCCAGGCGCAGTGGCTCAAACCTGTAATCCCAGCACTCTGGGAGGCCGAGACGGGTGGATCACGAGGTCAGAAGATGGAGACCATCCTGGCTAACATGGTGAAACACCATCTCTACTAAAAAATACAAAAAACTAGCTGGGCGAGGTGGCGGGTGCCTGTAGTCCCAGCTACTCGGGAGGCTGAGGCAGGAGAATGGTGTAAACCTGGGAGGCGGAGCTTGCAGTGAGCTGAGATTCGGCCACTGCACTCCAGCCTGGGCGACAGAGCGAGACTCTGTCTCAAAAAAAAAAAAAAGTAAACTGAGAAACAATAACGTTTCATAGAATTTATTTGAACAAGCAGTGATTCATGAATTGGGCAGCCCCAAACCAGAAGTGGTTCAGAAACTCCACTGAGGGAATGCAAAGGAGTGGCTTTTGTCTGAGACAGCAAAGTAAAGCAAATAAAACATTTGATTGGTTACAATCATCCAGTTGCCTTACAGTAATCCCCCTTATCTTTGGAGGATACATTCCAAGACCCCCAGTAGATGTCTGAAACCATGGATGTACTAAAACCAATATATACTCTGTTTTTTCCTACATATACATACCTACAATAAAGTTCAATTTATAAATTAGGCACAATAAGAGATTAGCAACAACAATAAGACACAACAATTATAACAATATACTGTAATAAAAATTATGTGAGTGTGGTTTGTCTCTCGAAATATCTTATTGTGCTCTACTCATTTATTTTTGGACTATGAAACTGAAATTGTTGAATGCAAAGCTGAGGATAAAGGGGAATACTATATTTTATTTATCCTTTTGGGAAATTTCTAGTTACATAATTTTAAGTTTGTTGGCTGTTTCTGATTGGTTCAGCTTACATTCTCTTTTTCTTTAGTATAGGCATTTAAAAGAAATAGCTCAAGTTAAGTTTTGCTTATGTTTGCAAATCAAGCAAGGCTTACCTCACTTATGAGGCCTATCTGGCTTTATCTGCTCAGGGATTTTTTCAGTCTGTCCCTTTTAATGTACTTTAACATCTGTAAGGTCAAGGTAAGGGTTCAGCTGTTTCTGGCCAGGTATTAGGCTCTTTTCTATTCTAGTCTTCTAAAAAAGGAGAGAGAAGGAAAGTTTATTTATATATACAATGAAAATTTCATGCACATTATAAAATATTTGCTATTTTCCTTAGAATCAGACCAGTGTCATCAGATAGAATAAACTTTCCCTTTTACTCACGAGAAATGAAATAATTATTACCATCTAATGGGTATCTACCATGTGCTTGGTATATGGATAGGTACCATATATATATTACCTGATTTAAACTTCATAATTTATATTAATTTCATTTTATAAAAGAGAAAATGATCTCAGTGAAATTATAAAACTTGCCTAATGTGGTGCAGCTAATTAAAAGTGTTCACATCCCCTCAACATACACTGTAGATTGAAATGCTCTTTTATATGACCTGAATGTAGCAATAAATCTTGTATTTCCTCCACTTGAGAACCAGTTGTTGAAGAGAATAGGCATTTTAAACTAAGGGATACATGTAATCCTTGTAGACTCCAAAGGAAAAAACAAATTGTTTTTTCTCTCTTCTTTTACACTCAACATACAGAATCCTTCTGTGACCAGATGTGTTGCAGTTCCCCTCACTGGCCACCAAGCAGTTCTTCCGAGGAAACCAGTTGAATGTCCTATCATCCGGTTCAATTCTGACACTATCTACCTGGACATAGCATCTGATCCCGTAGAATAAGCGCATAAGCTCACAAGATCACATGTCCCGGCACCTCCACATGTTCGGCAACTTGGCAGCTCATCAAATCTTGTTCAAGAGTCTTTATAGAACTTGAGCTCCCCAGCTTCCACCTCCATTTCGCAGAGGTTGGGAGATGGAGCTGGAAGTTCCAGTCCTCTAATCACTTGGTCTTTCTGGTGACCAGCCCCTTCCTGAGGCTATTTAGGGGAAGCACCTGAAGTGATTTCATTAGCATAAACTCAGGTCTGACCAAAAAGGGCTCATTATTGTAACAAATCTCGTATCACTTAGGAAATTCCCCAGGTTTTAAGTGCTCTGTGACAGGAACAAGGGACAAAGACCAAAATACCTGTTATATTATACTACTCAGGCCCAACATTCTTTCAACTTAGTCATTATTTATCGAGTGTCTACTATGTTCTGCTCTGTAAAAACAGGTGCTAAGGATATAGCAGTTAATAATAACTAATAAACTGCACAGTTTTGTCAAATAGTCCTGAAAAATTATTGCGTTATGCACAATGCAATGACATTTGACTTGATAAACTTACTTTCTGAACAGAATAAACAAAGGGTCTTCAAATTGTTATCTACTCAGTTGCATTTCACATTACATTTCAAACCCAGAATGTATAAGAATGATACCATCTAAGAATGACCTTGATATATACTTATCTCAGATTATGTGTACATTTCCACAAGATTTCTTCTTTTGGCATTTAGTAGTAGACCACCAAAGTAAAAATATAGAAAGTTGATGTAAAAAAAATAAAAAGCATTATTAAGGAGAAAACATTTTCCTTTCGCCTTTTACATTTGGTTCTTGGGGGCCTGCAAATTACACTGCCAAAAAGCCAGATTAACAAGAGAAAAAATATTTAATTCTGTAAGATAGTTCACAAAGAAATGTGACTCTGTGGCCAGGGGTGGTGGTTCACCCCTGTAATCCCAGCACTTTGGGAGGCTGAGGTGGGTGGATCACCTGAGGTCATGAGTTTGAGACCAGCCTGGCCAACATAGCGAAACCCCCTCTCTACTAAAAACTAAAAAAATTAGTCAGGTGTGGTGGTGCACACCTGTAGTCCCAGCTACTTGGGAGGCTGAGGCAGGAGAATTGTTTGAACCTGGGAGGCGGAGGTTGCAGTGAGCCAAGATTGCGCCACTGTACTCCAGCCTGGGCAGCAGAGAGACTCCGTCAAAAAAAAAAAAAGAGAAGTATAACTGTGAGCTGTTTACAATTTGGGACTTATATTCCATCTTAACAAGAAACGAGGAGGGGAAGAGGGGCACTTCTGGAAGAACAAATGACTTTTAGGAAATATAAATGATATAAATGGGTCCTTAGGAGACTAGATTGGAGATACGGTAGTTTTATGCCAATGTCTGTTTGGGTGATTTCATACTCAGGTGCTGTCTTCTCATCTTCGTGTAGCCTTTGATGATAAGAGTCTTCTGTGGCTGTGAAACTCCTAGTGGGCGGGGGATGGTGAGCATTTATGACAGTTGGGGAGGCTTTGCTTTTAGCAAGTTAAAGGGAGTTCAGAAAAAGCCTCTTCCCGCAGCTGTTGATTCTTGAATGTCTTTAGCTTAAAATGATCCTTATGTCACTGTGGTATATTCTGGACCCCTTCAGTGTATATATTAGTCACCTTAAACACTGCTCTTAGTAAAGGATTTACAAAAGAGTCTAAGTACTTATTTATTAGCGAATTCAGTCTAATGATAAATAAATTTTTGTTTGTTTTGTAATGATAGGTCAGATTTTAAGTCTGCATGGAAAATAAAACTTTTTAATGAATTTGCTACAGCTTCGCTAGTGCCCTTTTCCTTTGTTGGTACCACAGTACAAAAAAGATGACCTTTTCTAGTGATGTTTTGCATCAGCAAGCAACACCAAATCTTTTGGAAGTGAGATTGTTTTTAACATGTAAAAGATTTTGAATTATTGCAGAGAATGCAAGAACTGAAGCAGAGAGAAGTTCTTAATTGATAATATACCCAGTGGGGAGCCTATCCTTTTAAGTATAACACTTCGGAAGCTATTGGCAGGGGGCAGGGAGGGGAGTTTGGGAGAGGAAAGAATGCTTTTAAATTTTTGAGTACTTAGTTGAAAAATGATGTCATATATTTGGTTGTATTGAAGCCGTTCTCACATGGTTAAGAAGAATTTTGAACAGAAATATAGTTATATTAAACATTAACCAGGTTGCACTTGACCCACTTCCTTGTAACCAAAAGTCATGTTGCACTAGACACTGACCGTTTGCATTCCCATGGTTCCTATAGACAGAATTTCTGACATTAGAATCAGAAGGCTTTTACTTAACATAGATAGAATTTCTGATGTTAGAATCATAAGGGCTTTGTTTAAGAATTGCATAAAAGGTTTTTTAGATCCCGAATTCCAAGGAAAAAGCTGACACCAACCAATTTGAAGACCTCCACAGAGGAAGGGAAATAGAATGAGAATACAGTTTGTTCATCTCCCTGTCTAGGATTTCCATCTGCGATATTTGACCAATCAAGAATCTCTGCTTTTCAGCCCACTCCAAAATCCTTAACAACCTTAGCCCCAGACTCCTAGGGGAGATGGAATATGGGTTTCCTCCCATCTGCTCGATCTGCAGCTCTATGATCTGCTGTAACCCAGTGCCTCAGTGCATTGACTTGCCATGCATATTGGACAATGGACCTATTACGGTTCCAGTGTGTCTCATATGTCTTCTTGGATCTGTTTTTAAAATGAGACAATGTACGATATAAATTTGGAATAATTTTACAACTTATTGAAGTCAGATAAGAAACAGACAAGATACAGGGAATTAAAACTTATCATAAAGGCTCATTTTGTTTTTGTTTTTTTTGCTAGACTAGGGGACTTCTCCAAAATGTATTTGAAAATCATTAAGAACTCAACGGAGACAGTGAATTCAATTATTCAGTAATCAAAGAGGCCACAGTGATTAGCTTTAACTAATTTTTTGTTTAGATCAAATTGAACAAGCAGCCTTCCTATGCAGTTTTGATAGTGGACTTTTTTTTTTTCAGTGTAGGAATGCAGAATAATCAATATCTACTATTTAATTTATAAGAACTGCTTGAGAAAATTGAATATTAAAGGAAAGACCTTTGGAATTTGAAGAGCTATGCCACTAACAATAGACATACATATAGTTGTTCATTTAGAAAAGTATACCACATGGATGCTACATTTGGGAGAAATTTTGATGGGTGCATTACAATGTCTGACTAAAAGCAATACATGTTTGTGGTGATGTTAGTTCTTTTAATCATTCCTGATTGAACATCCATATCTTCCTACGTCCACATGTCCAATGCAGAGGAGAAAAGATTATTTTTCTCACCCATTGCTAGGTTCATTGCTGAGACCCCTGTAACAAAAGACAGACTAACAAGTGGAAAGCATGCAAATATAAGATTTATATGATACGGGCATTTTCAGAAATGAACGATAACTCGAAGAAACAGAAAAAACTGTATTTGTATGAACAGTCATGCAGAAGTGTGATTGGAAGATAAAAGGATATGATCTAATGGTAATAAACTGCAGGAACAAGCAAGGCCTGTTTTTCAGTTTCTTCTTGATATTTCTGTGCCTTTGAGGACAAGGATGTTTTTCTCTTTGCGGGATAGGGAGGACCCCTCTAGAATGAAGGTCTTGTAACCTACTTTAGGGAAAGACCAGAGAATTTCTGCCTCAGTGAAGAAGGAGCAAGAGGAAGGCGAGCATGATCTTCCTGCCTCTGCTTTGTCTTCAAATGCCAAGGTATCACATTTTTGGGTAGCATGTCTCTAACCCTGTCACTGATAAAGAAGGCTATTATTGATTTAACGACCATTTGAATCAAATTGTAGGACATTCTGCCATTTAGTAACTTTTTAAGAGCCCCAGTAGTACCACAAGCAAATACATACATTAACATATATTACTTAAACAATAATACGTACATCCCATCCTACTATTTTCTTTTACTTTGAGTTCCAGCGCTACCTAAAATGAAAAAGTTTTTAATGCATTTTAGGAGCCGAAACAGAATTCTGTTTCCTGTGTGATATAGAAAAATAAGAGCAAAATTGAGCTTTTGATGCTTCAGGCAATCATAGATTAATGAGAATGTGAGTTCTTGGCACTAGGAAGGAGCTCTGTATTTAATATTATCTCTCATATTTGAAGATGATGCTTGACAGCTTGACCACGGTGCCAAATAAAAAAGAAGCTTTCCTGTTTGTAGAGACTATTTGTGTTCATTAGGGTACTAGCTAAGTGGCTATAACTTGAAGACCTCAAATAAAGTGGTATAAACTAGAAGAAAGTTTATTTTTCTCTTACTTGATAGTCCAGAGGTAGGTGAGCTGTCCAGGGCAAGTAGACAGCTCCTGTCATCCAGGGACCCAGGGACCCAGGCTCCTCCCATCTTTAGGTTCTTTCATCCTTTAGGATGTCTCATGGCTACCATGTTTAAGTTCCAACCACTAGAAGGGGAAAGAAGGACAGGGCAAGCAGATTCCTTTTAAGGTTATGACAATGTTGAACTTTACCTGAGCCCTGTGATCTTGGAAAACAGCTATGATTAAAGAAATCCTGCCACCCATTGTGTTCTGGGAAACAGCAGCTTACTGCAAAGAATCTCCTTACCTGTGACTTTGATAAGAATCAAGGTTGCCCTATATGGTTTGGATTTGTGTCCCTGCCCAAATCTCATGTTGAATTGTAATCCTCATTGTTGAAGGAGGGGCTTGGTGGGAGGTGATTGGATCTGGGGGTGGATTTCCCTCTTGTTGTTACTGGGATGGTGAATTCTCACAAGATCTGGTTGTTTAAAAATGTGTAGCACCTCCCACTTCTCTCTCTACCTCCTGCTTCAGCCATGTAAGATGTGCCTGCTTCCCCTTCGCCTTCTGCCATGATTGTAAGTTTCCTGAGGCCTCCCAGCCATGCTTCTTGTAGAGCCTGCAAAAACTGTGAGCCAATTATGCCTCTTTTCTTTATAAATTACCCAGTTTCAGGTTATTTCTTTATAGCAGTATGAGAGCAGACTAATACAATGTCCCTCTTGTTTACCTATGACAAGGCCAGACACAGACCTTCCAAATTCCTATTCTTTGCCTTTGAAATGATCAGCTGAACTGTTTTCTCACCACAGATCAGCAGAAACAAAAAACTTACTAACCAAACCTTTGTTAAGATTTTCTCCTGCCTCTAGTCCCCTGAACTCTTGCCTGCTTTAAGCCTGAGTCAGCCATATAACCCTTCCTTAAGGATCTCTGCCAGAAAAATAGACTGGTCTCAGGGTACAACATTCCTGGATGTACTATCTGATCCTTCCATACTTTCATCCTACTTCTCTACATCTACAGATTTCTGGTCTTTTTTACTTCTCTTTAGACAAGAAAGACCTTTTTTGCCTAAAGCTTGCAGATCTTATAGTCAAAATGTCCTCCTTATTGCAATAGTCCCTCTCTTACTCTTTGCAAAGTCCTTTCGAATAAAGTTCGGATTAGTTTTTAATTTGACAGATACAAACCAGAAGTTCCATTGGTTGGAGCCTGGCTACAAAGGGGCCCGGGAAGAACATTGTCTAGCTGGACAGCTAAATCCAGCTAAAACTCAAGACTTCTATTATTAAACAAAAGAATCAGGTAATATATATTAGAACACAATTACCAGTATCTGCCACTCACTTCTCACAGTAAGATACTGTTTGTAGTTCCACATTTCTTCTCTCATACTGGTACTTTTGGACAAAACAGGCAACTCAGAATCTAGCTGTCCCTTGTCACTTTGGTCTTCTTGTCAGTTTCCTTGCACTTGACTACTCTGCTATGTTTCTGAAAATGTGTCAAAATGGTCTTTCTTCCAAGCAAAATGCTTAGGGCTTCTCAAATTCAGCTTAGGACTTAGGGCTTCTAAACTTCTGTTTAAAACCTAATTGAACTTTGGAAAATGTGTTTTTTTTGTGTGTGTGGAAACAGCTGGGCTTTAGCAGGACTATTGTATATAATTATGGAGGCTGAGCAACCCTGCCAGGCAGCCCTGGTTTTTAGAGATGGATGGCTCTGGTATCAAATCCTGGCTCTGCCAGGTACTAGCTGAAGAGTCTTAAGTGTTGTATATAACCTCATGAAGGTTTGTTTTCTTCTCTATAAGAGTACTGAAATCTATATTGTAGATTTATTGCAAGAATTAGAGATAAAATTTAAAAAATGTCCAGTATAATGCCTGGCCTTGGCATATGCTAAAAAAAAATGGAAGATGCTATTTTAACTATTAGATACAACTTTTCTTTAGAATTTTTCCATTACATATCTTCCAGGTGCGCCATCATTGTGTATTGCTTTCCCTCATCTGATTCTACACCCACATTTCATATTTCTAGATGTCATGCTTTGCAGTTCTCAGCAGTTTTGCTTGTCCTCATCTCTGCTATCAAAATTACCTAATTTGGGTTTAATTCTTTCAAGGTTCTAATTTCTGATTTTAGATATACAATTTATTTTAAAAAAGTAATTCTGCCAGGCTGGGCAACATGGCAAGATCTCATCTCTACGAAACTGAATAAATTAGCTGGGTGTTGTGGCATGCACCTGTAATCCCAGCTACTTGGGAGGCTGAGGCAGGAGGATCCTTTGAATTCAGGATGTTGAGGCTGCAGTGAGTCATTTTCACACCACTGCACTCTAGCTTGGGCAACAGAGTGAGATCTTGTCTCTAAAAACAAACAAACAAACAAACAAACAAAAATTCAATTCTGGAATTCTGGGACTACAGCAAATAGGAAGGATGAGTTGGATCTTTGGTTGTTTTTGAATTGCATCATGCTGGGCTTCTGGCCATTAAAATCACCCAGTGATATTTTCTAAAGAATCCACTTATCTATTTTCTGCACATATTAGGAGCAGTAGAATTTCATTGCTCCCACTTATTGAGAAAATTCCCATAAAGATGTTTAAATGGTCAAAATTCATTGCATATCTTGGTGGCATGCATTTTGATGGAATATGCACAAAGTAGTGATTGATATTAGTTGCAGAATCCACTCCCCGAAAGGGAGAAAAATGGAATCACTCATATTCTTTCACAGTGCTGAGATAGTATCTGTGAGTGAATGCACAAGATTCTTATTTCAGGTATACATGGCTTTAAATTTATATCTACATAGTCACAGTGTGGACTTCCTTATGTGTTCGTTTGGTATAGATTATTAAAAGTTTTTTTTTTTTTTTTTTTTAGATGGAGTCTCACTCTGTCGCCCAGGCTGGAGTTCAGCGGCCGGATCTCAGCTCACTGCAAGCACTGCCTCCCAGGTTTACGCCATTCTCCTGCCTCAGCCTCCCGAGTAGCTGGGACTACAGGCACCCGCCACCTCGCCCGGCTAGTTTTTTTGTATTTTTTTTAGTAGAGATGGGGTTTCACCATGTTAGCCAGGAAGGTCTCGAACTCCTGACCTCGTGATCCACCCATCTCGGCCTCCCAAAGTGCTGGGATTATTAAAAGTTTTAAAGTCCAGTCAGTGAACTTGTTTTTCTAAGAATAACCCTTAATATTTGAGTTCTTGCCAAATTCAGTCTTAATCATTATGCAACAAAAATTCTATGTCATCTGTTGGTATTGTTTACAAGGGAATGAGCATAAGCACATATGTATTTACAACCAAAAAGTTAACCTTAAAAAAAATCACTGTAAGTTATGGGGAATTCTTGAAGCTTCCAAGTAAGCCAAAAAACAAATTTCATATAAGGAGGTTCAGTAATTTTTGTCGCATTTGATGAGAATAAAACAAGACTTCACATGTTACTAGCAGCTCAGCTTGGTGCTAAAACCAAAGTTTTCCTGATGATGAAGCATTTTTGCCTTTCCCTAAGTCTTAGTGCAGGATTTGAGGACTAGGAATATAAATAAGAAAACGTGTTGAGTAACTTTCTGAGATGGAGGAGAAGGTTGCAAGAGAATAACGGAATGGTTATCGGACAATATTTAAGGTCAATGTCTAAAAATTATTCCTCTGCCACATTCCCTTTTGGGAGCCTACAGGCTAACTGGTGATAGTTCCAGGAGTGAATACAGTCAGGAGTAAGTTTATTTCAACCACAAAAAAAAATACTCCTTTCCTCCAGTCAATATCTTAGTATCTTGATGAGATTAATTTTTTTTTTTTTTTTTTTTTGAGACAGAGTCTCACTTTGTCACCCAAGCTGGCATGCAGTGGTATGATCTCGGCTCACTGCAGCCTTGACCTCCTGTGCTCAAATGATCCTTTGGCCTCAGCCTCCAAAGTAGCCAGGACTATAGGCTCATGTCACTATGCTCAGCTAATTTTGTGTATTTTTTGTGGAGATGGGATTTCACCTGATGGCCAGGCTGGTCTCGAACTCCTGAGCTCAAGTGATCTGCCTGCCTTAGTCTCCCAAAGTGCTGAGATTATAGACATGAGCCATGATTTCTGGGTGAGATTTGATTTTTAAAATCTTTATAATATGCTTAAAATTATTCCTTTTCTCCATCACCCTTGTCACTAAGTCACCATCATCTCTGCCTTGGATTACTGCAATGGCTTCTTAACTTGTCTATCCCCTTTTGTATCTTTCCAAATTATCACAAGATAGCCAGTCATTTCCTAAAAACAGAAATCAAATCATGACACTCTTCTTTTTAAAACCCCTCAATGGTTTCTCACTGAACTTAGAGGAAAATCCAAACTTTGTCCCATGTCCTACAAGACTGAATGTTCTGGCTTCTGAAGGTCTTTCAACTTTGGCAACGTTTATTACTGAGCATTGCTCCAGACCCTTGGGTCCTTCATCGCTGTGAGTTTGCTGAGTGCTTTCCTGCTCCACCTCTGCTCTCTGCTTTCTCCCAGTCTTCACAGGGTATTTTCCTCATTGCAGTTTAAACATGAGCTCCTCAAGGAGGCCTTTTCTGATTACCCCATCTAAAGTAGGCTCTCCTTTCTCTGGTGTTCTCAATCATAGCACCCTGTCTCCTTCATAGCTTTTATCGTTATTTGTAATTACATACTGATTTATTTGTTTATCATATGTCTCCCCTACAAACATGTAAGCTCCCTAACATGCAAAGGCCATATGTAACTTATTCACCACTCATTATTCAACCCTTGGAACATGCCAAGAACATAGTAGGTGCTCAATAAGTAGTTGTTGAATGAATGGAATGAACAATAATTACATGAACGAATAGCTATTGGACCTTTATTATGTGTTGGGCACTTGGCCTACCATGATAATAACCTTTATGAGAAGCCTGTGAAAGAGATACTGACATCTCTGGTTTAGCGATGAAGAACTGGAGGTTTAGAGAATAACTTGTCTAAAGTTTCACAGCTAATAGGTGACAGAGATAGGACTCAAACTTAGTTCAAGCTTAAGATTCATGCTACTGTGTTAACTACTACTGTCTATTATTTATTTTGCAAACATTTATTGAGGATATAGAGTGAATAAACTACTGGGAAATAAGGAGCAGCAGTAGTAATAGTTATATGCTAACTGGCATTTGAAACACATTTATATGGACCGGGCACAGTGGTTCACACCTGTAATCCCAGCACTTTGGGAGGCCCAGGTGGGCGAATCACCTGAGGTCAGGAGTTCAAGACCAGCCTGGCCAACATGGTGAAACCTCTTCTCTACTAAAAATACAAAAAATTAGCTGGGTATGGTGGTGAGTGCCTATAATCCCAGCTACTCTGGAGGCTGAGGCAGGAGAATTGCTTGAACCTGGGAGGTGGAGGTTGCACTGAGCCGAGAATGCATCATTACACTCCAGCCCGGGCAACAAGAGCAAAACTCCGTCTCAAAAAAAAAAAAAAAAAAAAAAAAAGAAACACACTTTTAGATGAAATTACCAGATACCTGCAAAGCAACCTGGAATCAAGCACAGCACTACAGTGTACCATACAGAGGAATTACAGAGTCAATACATAATTGAGAGCATCCAGTGACTGATAGAAGGCTCTGCCACGAACGAAGAGTTGTGGATGTGGTTTGGAAACGTCTCTGACTGAGCCTGACCTGCTACTAGAGAGAAGACTGGTGCATCTTAACAAACGACAGTGCTGCTTCTGGTGTGATAGCAGCAGACTCAAATCACGTTTTCAATCTACTTTTAAGGAAACTAATGGTAATGTATACCTTATAAATGCTTGCAACCTTGGTGGATAAAATGTCCTTTCAAGCCATTTGAAAATGTTCCACAGATCTATGTTGTTATAGTGACGCAATGGAGCAGCTGTAGAATAAGATTTGTAAAGAGAAAACAAAATCCAATTCTTAAGGCTTACAGTCTGTCCTAGCCTAATTTATTTCTCTTTGAAAACATGGGGGGGATTCTTGGGGAGTTAGAAAATGTGAAAACATTGGGGAGTTGCTCTAGCCTTTAGAAAGCCATGGGGCAGACTATACCAATACACAATCAGATTAAAGCACGAAGATCCCTTCTAAATTTATCAGTATTAAAGAGGCAGCTTCAGAGTTTCTCTAAGAAAGAGCCACATACTAATTAAACAGCAGAAAGTTTTGCTTGAGCCAAAGGTTAAGATGCTTAACTATATACTTTTCCATATATCTCTAAAAATATATGTTAAAATAATTATTGTTGGTGTCGATCGTTTATTTGCTCTTAAATTCCTTATATTACATTTAGGTTGAGAAATGCTTCATACAAAAGCACATTTCAATTAAGTTTATTTGAACACCTCCATTTAGGTGTTTATTTGTAAATAGAAGTAGGACATTTCAGACACTGATTGGACTGATTAATGGTGCTCATCAGGAAGAACCAAGGGATCATAATTAAACACCTAAAGTACATGGTCTGATGGTTTTATGTTGTATAAATTATGCATGTGTTTGGCATTTATGTTTCATGGAAAAATTACAGTGCTGTTTCCTCAACGCATTGTCTACATAAAGAATATTATATGTGTGTGAATATGAATATGAATCTACAATCCCTGATGTACTTTTAAAAAACTAATCAAAAATTTCAAGTAAAGATTCAATAGTTTTAGCTCAAGGATGCAGGAGGTTCCACTTCTCCCTACTGGATGCTCTACACTATTCACCCTTTCAGAATAGTCAACTATTTAACAAAGGAATGAATCTAGACACTGTTACCTTTAGAGGCAGTTGCTCCTGGAGTTGTGGATTTCACAGAATATAAAAAGCCAAAGTCAGGTGAAAATAGCCACTTTTGGAGTGCAATAGAGTAGCTACCTTTTTATTTTTCTAGATACGAATATGGAAAATAAAACCAACTGTTATTACTGTTATTTCATGTAAAGACATAACTATAAAATTCAAAATGGAATATATTTCCCTTTATTAAGAATTCTCGGCCGGGCGCGGTGGCTCAAGCCTGTAATCCCAGCACTTTGGGAGGCCGAGGCGGGTGGATCACGAGGTCAGGAGATCGAGACCATCCTGGCTAACATGGTGAAACCCCGTCTCTACTAAAAATACAAAAAAACTAGCCGGGCGTGGTGGCGGGCGCCTGTAGTCCCAGCTACTCGGAGGCTGAGGCAGGAGAATGGCGTGAACCTGGGAGGCGGAGCTTGCAGTGAGCCGAGATCGCGCCACTGCACTCCAGCCTGGGTGACACAGCGCGAGACTCCGTCTCAAAAAAAAAAAAAAAATAAAAAAATAAAAGAATTCTCTACATTGTACTCATTTTTCTTATCTCACCTCCAAACTCTAAAACTTATTATTCATAGCATGACACCAACCTGTGGGCCAGCCTTTGGAAATGATTGCTTCACAGGTCATTAGCCTTTACTTCCTAGGTAATATTTACTTACCATTGGCAATTGGTAACACCAGGGTCATACCACTTTTATGCCCAGTCTCTTAGGACAAAGGTTCTAGGTTAGCTATTAAAAACTTGAGACCTGTCTCAAGGTCTCCTTTATATGACTCTCCTACTTGCTAACCAGACCCAAGCCACAGTGGCCTGCTTTCAACTCTTTGAATGTGTAAGACTCCATGCTTCAGAGTCTCAGATCCTGTTCCTTCTGTCCATACCATTCTTTCCAGCGTTTTTCTCCTGGTGAATACCTCCTTATTCTTTAGGACTCAGTTTAAATGTTTCATAGAGACCATCCCAGACAACCCATGTCAAATAGGTTTCCCTGTTAGGCTTTCTAACAAAACCTGTAGCTTTGCTCTGCTAAACCTACAATTAGTAGACTTTAAGAGCCCCAAAAGCCTAGTGCTGGATAGGCTTGTCTTTGTATTCCCACCACCTACGATATGCTTGTCACATAGCTGATGCTCCATAAACACTTGATGAATGATTAATAATTATAACAAATTGGTAATAACAATTGCTATTACCATTTATTGAATGCAGACTTTATTTCAGGTACTTTATATGGAATCATTGTTTTTAACTTATTTATTTATTTAGAAACGGAGTCTCTCTCTGTCGCCCACCCTGGAGTGCAGTGGCGCGATCTCGGCTCACTGCAAGCTCCGCTGGGACTACAGGCGCCCGCCACCGCGCCCGGCTAATTTTTTTTTTTTTTTTTTTTTTTTTTTTTTTT
>NC_037679.1:113006686-113071820 GCF_003255815.1 Theropithecus gelada | reverse complement strand
CCCGGGTTAATTTTTTTTTTTTTTTTTTTTTCTGTATTTTTAGTAGAGACGAGGTTTCACCGTGTGAGCCAGGATGGTCTCCATCTCCTGACCTTTTGATCCGCCCGCCTCGGCCTCCCAAAGTGCTGGGATTCCAGGCGTGAGCCACCGCGCCTGGCCGGGAATCATTGTTTTTAATCTTCACAATAAGTCTGAGAGGTAGTTCTTTCTATGCTTACTGTATGAATGAGGAAACTGTGGTTCACAGGTTGGGATTCTTGTCCATGGTTGCCCAGACAGTAAACAACAGTGCTAGAGGTTTTGTTTGTTTGTTTGTTTTCTAAGTAGTGTTTGACTGGGCATGGTGGCTCACACCTGTAATCCCAGCACGTTGGGAGGCTGAGGGGGGTGGATTGCTTTTGAGCTCAGGAGGTTGAGACCAGCCTGGGCAACATGGTGAAACCCTGTCTCTACAAAAATATGAAAATTACCCAGGCGTGGTGGTGCACGCCTGTAGTCCCAACTACGAAGGAGGCTGAGGCAGGAGGGTCACCTGAGCCTAGGAGGTCAAGGCTGCCGGGAGTGGTGATGGTGCCACTGTGCTCCAGCTTGGGCTACATACTGAGACCTCCTCTTCAAAACAAAACAAAACAAAAGTATTATTTGTATAAATTTAAGGAGTACAGTATAAGTGTAGTTTTGTTGCAAGGATATGTTGTGTAGTGGTAAGGTCTGGGCTTTTAGTGTAATCATCACCTGAATAAAGTACACTGTACCCATTAAGTAATGTATTATCCCACCCTCCCAAGTGGAGTCTCCAATATCTATTATTCCAAACTCTATGTCCATGTATATACACGGTTTGAGAGCTAGAGTTTTAATCTAACTATGTCTTGTTTCAGAGTCCATGATCTTGGCTCTATCATGCTAATATTTTTAATTTTTTACTGAAGAACAAGGAATTATTAACACACAAAAATAATTTCTTAATTTCCAGCTAATTATTATAAAAAGCATCTATTGATTGTTTTGGTTCTCCATTGCTACATTAAAAAATAACCAATTAGCGTTTTAAAATAGCAAAAGTATTTGTTTTTAAATCTGCAATTTGAAGGGGTCTTGATGGGACAGTTCATTTCTGCCTCACATGACATCAGTTCTGGAAGCTTGATTGTGTCTAAGGATCTGGTTCCAGAAGGTTCACT
Organism: Theropithecus gelada; assembly: GCF_003255815.1. Lineage (NCBI taxonomy): Eukaryota > Metazoa > Chordata > Mammalia > Primates > Cercopithecidae > Theropithecus > Theropithecus gelada. Next base: position 113,070,636 of record NC_037679.1, on the reverse strand, counting down.
CATATGGCTAAAGTTGGTGCTTGCCAGGACTAAGCTGGGCTGTTATGCAGGGTCTTGATGGCCCTCAAGAAGGCCTCTCCGCATGGCTAGGGTGGACTTTTCACAACAGGGTCTCTGGTTTTCAAGAGGGAATGTTTCAAGAACAAGCACTCTAAAAGGACAAGCCCCGATGTGCAGGTCTCTATTTTCATTATGCCAACGAATGTACTGTTGGCCAAAGCCAATCAAATGGTCAATCCCAAAGTCAAGGTCGGAAGGGACTATCCAGGAAGGTATGGTTCACTTGGGGCAAGAGGTACCAAAGGAACAATCTGCCACATTGCTCGTCAAAGCAGAATCGTAGAAACAAAGCTCTTTTGGTCTCACTTGTTTTTAGTATTTTTAGTCTTTGTTCATTAAAATATGAGGTGATAGCTGACTCACAGGTGATCACTTCCCCGATTAATATTCTTTTGAGAAAAAACACAACTGAAACTGGAGAGTTTCTTTATCCTCCTGCAGGACGTGCGACAGGGATGTGCACGCTTACTTCTTCGATTGCCCTACTGCGCAAACTCCTAGGGGGAGCACGCAGGGAGGCAAGTGCAGAGGCCATGGGGAACGCTTTTGGGCTCCGGCCCCACGGCAGCGTCTAGGGGTGGGTGTCTGAGACTCCTGAAGCCCAAGAAAGCCTGTGCTTTTTCAGCTTTGCAGGCTGCAGACGGCTTGAGTTAATCAGCTCAGTAGACCCTCTGCCTTATGGCAAGGGCAGAGGGCCAGTGTGACAGCTTTCTGTATTCTGAGTGCTTGCCCAGTGTACCGGAAGAATTGGATCACGTGAGAGCTTAAAGGATGAGTGCAAGGTTTTATTGAATGGTAGAGGAGGCTCTCAGCAAGATGGATGGGGAACCGGAAGTGGGGGTATGGAGTGGGAAGGTGGTCTTCCCCTGGAGTTCGGCTGTTCTCGTGGATATTGAGACGCCTCCTCCCTTCTTTGCTGCAGGGCCTCCCTGCCACTCACCACTGCTCTCTGCCGCTCTGTTCCTCTGCTCCTCTGGTCATACTGAATAGGAATGGGTCTCTAATCTAATATGACTGGTTTCCTTATGAAAAGGAGAACTTTGAACACAGATATGCATACAGGAAGAATACTATGTGAAGATGAAGACAGAGATCACGGTGATGCAGCAGAAGCCACAGAATGCCAGGTTGCCAGCACGCCACCAGAAACTAGGAGAGCAGCGTGGAGCAAAGTTCCCTTCACAATCCTCTGAAGAAACCAACCCTGCTGACTCTTTGATCTTCAGAGGTGTGAGACAATACAGTTCTGTTATCTGAGCCACCCAGTTTCTGGTACTTTGTTACAGCAGCCTGAGTAAACTAATGCAAGCACTAACGACTGTCACAATCTCTAGCATCTCTTCTATTTTCTTTTAAAAATACTTTTTCTTCTTTTAAGTTTTCCTTTTTGTTTTCATCCTGCACATATTGTATACTTGAGCATTAGGATTAGAGACAACCTATCTTTTTTCCAATTTAAGACTGAAGTTATTCACAACTCCTTTTCTTTTTTTCTTTTCTTTTTTTTTTGTTGAGACAGAGTCTTGCTTTGTCGCCCAGCCTGGAGTGCAGTGGCCGGATCTCAGCTCACTGCAAGCTCCGCCTCCCGGGTTCACGCCATTCTCCTGCCTCAGCCTCCTGAGTAGCTGGGACTGCAGGCGCCCGCCGCCTCGCCCGGCTAGGTTTTTGTATTTTTTAGTAGAGACGGGGTTTCACCGTGTTAGCCAGGATGGTCTCGATCTCCTGACCTTGTGATCCGCCCCTCTCGGCCTCCCAAAGTGCTGGGATTACAGGCTTGAGCCACCGCGCCCGGCCCTCCTTTTCTTTTCCCTTCTAATTAGATCCAATTTCTGCAAATATTTCCTTATAACATCTCTTGCATTCTGTAACTTTTCTCTCTTTTGTTATTTAAGCCTGTCTCCTCTTACTTGGCAGAGTGACAAGTTTCTACTTCGTTTCTTGGTCTCAAGTCATACCCTGCTACTATTCATTTTACATATTCTTTTCAAAATAGCCTACTTCAAATACCAGTCTCTATACATCACTTCTTTACTTGATTCTCCTATGTCTTATTATTTTCTAGCCCATTTTTCCTATCTCTGGGTTTATTACCGTCTTCTTCTCTCCTTCCATACCTCTTTCTACTTCTTTCTGAATTTTCATTATGATTGGGCGTGGCTTGTCTGATCTAGCCGAAAATACCTGATGGTTGCCCATTACTATGCTCATCTTAGTAATTTTTCCTTGGTCCTTTCGCATGATTTTCTTATACAGAATGTTTTCTCTAATAATTTCTTTAACGGTCATCTTAGAAATCCTTTTTCCAGGAAACTTAATGGATAACACCATCCATACTACTCTTAACCCTCTGAGCAATTATTTAGTTTACATTATTATTATTCTTAATATGAGCCAGGCATTGTGCTAAATGGTCTATATGAATTATTTAATATACTTCCCTTGCCAGTACAGTAAATTAGATAGTATTACTCATATTTAAAAGATAACAGTTCAGTGAGGTTAAACCCATTGAATCTTTTATAGCTGGTGAGAGTGATGATGATTTTAAAGAAAACTAACTTTGGGTATAATATATTTTAAAAAGTGCACCAATTTTAAGAGTCCTCGAGGAACTTTGACATATATACATATGTGTGAGTGTGTGTCTGTGCACATGTATGTATATATAATCTCCCTATAACCATCATCCCAACAAGATATGGGATATTTTTATAACACCAAAAGCTTTTCCATGCCTCTTTACAGTGAGTCCTCCACTCACAGGCTCCATGACCCGATTTCTGTCACTACAGATTAGTTTTTCTTGTTTTAAAATTTTGCATAGGCCAGACGCGGTGGCTCACACCTGTAATCCTAGCACTTTGGGAGGCTGAGGCAGGTGGATCATCTGAGGTCAGGAGTTTGAGACCAGCCTGGTCAACATGGTGAAACCCCCATCTCTACTAAAAATACAAAAAATCAGCTGGGCGTGGTGGTGCGTGCCTGTAATCCCAGCTATTTGGGAGGCTGAGACGGGAGAATCACTTGAACCTGGGAAGCAGAGGTTGCAGTGAGCCCAGATTGCGCCATTGTACTCCAGCCTGGGCAACAAGAGTGAAATTCCATCTCAAACAAATAAAATAAGATAAGATAAGATAAAATAAAATAAAATAAAATAAAATAAAATAGGCCAGGCGCGGTGGCTCACGCCTGTAATCCCAGCACTTTGGGAGATCGAGACGGGCGGATCACGAGGTCAGGAGATCGAGACCATCCTGGCTAACACAGTGAAACCCCGTCTCTACTAAAAATACAAAAAAATTAGCCAGATGTGGTGGTGGGAGCCTGTAGTCCCAGCTACTCGGGAGGCTGAGGCAGGAGAATGGTGTGAACCCAGCAGGCGGAGCTTGCAGTGAGCCGAGATCGCACCACTGCACTCCAACCTGGGTGACGGAGCGAGACTCCGTCTCAAAAAAAAAAAAAAAAAGAAGAATAAATAAATAAAATAAAATAAAATAAAATTAAATTAAATTAAATTTTGTGTAAATGGAACTGTCAGGCCTCTGAGCCCAAGCTAAGCCATCGTATCCCCTGGGACCTGCACGTATACTTCCAGATGGCCTGAAGCAAGTGAAGAATCACAAAAGAAGTGAAAACGGCCGGTTCCTCCCTTAACTGATGACATTTCACCATTGTGATTTGTTCCTGCCCCACCTTAACTGAGCGATTAACCTTGTGAAATTCCTTCTCCTGGCTCGGAAGCTCCCCCACTGAGCACCTTGTGACCCCCGCCTCTGCCTGTAAGAGAAAAACTCCCTTTGATTGTAATTTTCCACTATCCACCCAAATCCTACAAAACGACCCCACCCCATCTCCCTTCCCTGACTCTCTTTTCGGACTCAGCTTGCCTGCACCCAGGTGATTAAAAAGCTTTATTACTCACACAAAGCCTGTTTGGTGGTCTCTTCACACGGACACACGTGAAAGGAACCCTATGGTATGTTCACTTTGGTTTCTGGCTTTTTTTGCTCAGCATCATGGTTTTGAGATTTATTCATGCAGCATGTACATTAGGAGTTCTTTCCTTTTAATGCTAAATAGTATTCCATTATATGGATATAGCACAATTTGTCTACCTATTCACCTTTTGATGTTCTTTGGTTTCCATTGTTGGGCTATTTTTTTTTTGTTTTTTTTTTTTTGAGACGGAGTCTCGCTCTGTTGCCCAGGCTGGAGTGCAGTGGCGCGATCTCGGCTCCCTGCAAGCTCTGCCTTCTGGGTTCCCGCCATTCTCCTGCCTCAGCCTCCGGAGTAGCTGGGACTACAGGCGCCCACCACAACGCCCAGCTAATTTTTTGCATTTTTAGTAGAGACGTGGTTTCTCCGTGTTAGCCAGGATGGTCTCGACCTCTTGACCTCGTGATCCACCCGCCTCAACCTCCCAAAGTGCTGGGATTACAGGCGTGAGCCACCGCGCCCGGCCCTGTTGGGCTATTTTGAATAAGGCTGCTATAAAAAATTTTGTAGAAGCTTACATGTTTACATACATTTTTATTTCTCTTGGGAAAATGCCTAGGAGTAGAAATTCTGAGTCATACGGTAAGTATACACTTAACCCTATAAGAAACCACCAAATTAGTTTTCTAAGTAAGTATACCATTTCACAGTTCCATCAAAAATTTATCAAAGTTCCTGTTGCTTCACTTTCTTGCCAACATATGGTATTGTCAGTCTTTTCAATTTTAGTTATTGTAGGGAAATGTAGTTATAGTTCACTATGGTTTATTTTTCATTTCCTTGATGGTTAATGATGTAGGGAATATTTTCATGTGCTTCTTAGGCATTCTTACAACTTTTTGTAAGTTTTTATTTAAATATTTAGCCCATTAAAAAAATTAAGTTGTTTGACTTCATGTTGAGCTGGAAGTGTTCTTTATACATTCTAGGTTCAAGTGCTTTGTGAGACATGTCAGTGATGAATATTTTCTCCCAGTCTGTGGCTTGCCCTCTTGTTTTCTTGATGATGTTTTTCAAATAGCAAAAATCATAATTTTTTAAAGTCTAATTTATTTATTTTTCCTCTTCAGGGCAGTGTTTTTTGTGACCTGTTCAAGAAAGATCTGCCTTTCCCAATATCATGAAGAAATTTGGTAGACTGTATCTTTCAAGAAGTTTGTTGATTTCATGTAATTTGTCTAATGTATTGGCATACATTGGCTAATAATATACCCTTAAAATTGTCAAGAATGTGAAGGGCTGAGATTTTACACTACTCGCAACTTAAGTTTATCTGCTATAGTTTCATGGATGCTGCAGAAGACACAATACTCTCAGTCTGAGATGGAGAGTTCTTACTCATAGCAATAGCAGTAATTAGAGTATCAGCATTTTTTTCAGCAGTTCCCCAAACTCTAGGTACCACAGGGTGACACTAAGAGGGCCAATAACACCTGCATATGCAGGAGGTTCTATTACAGAAGGGAACACTAATTCTTAGGAAAACCTAGAATTTCAAAATGATCAGTAATCGTACCTTCCCTTTCTTCTACGTGGAGTCACTATCAGTATCTTACAAGGCTGTAAGAAAACCTGATATTACTATCAGAATCATTGCTAGAGAGTTCACTAATTAGGATAAAGGTTGCTTATTTAATATATTTATAAATACTCATAGAACACTTATTATGTGCCAGACCCCAATCTAAGCAATTTGCAAATATCATCTCATTTAATTCTCATAACTCTACAAGGTAGGCATAGTTAGGATTCCTACTTTACTGATGAGAGAAAAGAGGCATGGAGAGTTTAAATAACTTGTTCAAGATTATGTGGCTAGTGAGTGGTGCAGACAGATTTGAATCCAGACAGCCTAACTGCTGAGCCTATATTCTTTATCATCATACCGTGCTGCTTCTGTTAGAAATCATTGTTTGTTGGTGAAATAAGTGATATTTAAAATATGACCCAAATCATATGTAGACACCTTTATAAATGTTGCATAACAATATTGCATCATAATATTACATATTAATAAGAACTAAGGAACTCATTGGCCTAAAGCTCTGTGAAGAAGCACTCGGGCCAAGGATTCCATTTAATCCATCTAACACTTAATGGAAAATGCTGTTGTCTAATCCAAGTAGAAGATTAGCTGATTCTAATGCTAAAATATTTCCACATTCTTGCAAGACAGATGTTTGAGGGCCTAACATCTGAGATAGGACTACACCAACCTTAGAGGTTGTATGGCATTTTTAATGCCTGCTTCCTAATAAAAATTTGTATTTGCCACAATATTTTGTCTGAGATTTGCCTTTATTATAACATCCTGTCTGTTGGTAGGACTGTGGATAGCATTATCATCTACTATTAAGTGCCAGAGATCACAGACATTTACCAAAAAGAACCAGAGAATTCTGAAAGGCTTAATTGGCTTAGGTCAGTTAACAGTGTCATGTCTGACTCTAAAGGTCTATGCTTTTGTTCAGGTTACAACTAGGTTTTAATAATCCTCCATTTTGTACTTTAGAAAAATACAACTCAATTATTTTTTTTTTTCTTGAAAGAGCATGGCAAAAAAGTTCCAATTGTGCAAATGGCTAAGAGTGAAAAGAAAGTTTCACATCTACCCCTGTCTTAAAGTCCTCCTCTGCAGACAAAACCACTGTATTTACAAATTCTTCCAGAAGGATTTTATGTGCATATAAACATATGTTTTTAATCTATTTTAATTGTCTTTTATGTGTCATCTCATATCCCCAAATACATTTTGTGTTCATTGAGGGAACATTGTTTATTCCATTTTTTTATTTCTCTACACTGCTCGATGTAGTTTCTCAAAAAAAGAACTCTCAATAAATGTGTTTTGCTGTTTTCAGTTTGGGTAGGATGAATAATCAAGAAAGGAGAGATTTGTATCAAATTAAAGGTGATGTTCTGGCATCCAAATACCTGAAAACTTCAGACTTAAGTGAAATTGTACACAGTCTAATTCTAACCAATTAGAATGGTTACCTTTGAATCAGAAGTGCTTTCATTTACGTATTTATGACTATATTCTAAATATCCCCAAATTTCGGCGGCTTTAGTTACAAATGAGGCCATGTTAGCATATATCTTTATTTTGTTAGCTGGCTGATTACCACTTGTACAACCTGTAAAACTCCCTAGCTATTCCTGGGATTCACATGTGTTCACAAACTCACTCTAGCCCTGTTGCATTTAAGTCTTTTTGAGAGCTGCCGGGCGCAAGCTGCCTTAGGGTGACCTCTGTGCAAATGCAACTTCTGTATCCAGCATACTTTCTGACAGTGCTCCCCAAGCTGCAAAATCTCCACATTGCCGAAGACCACTGGATTCCTCTCCATGTGTACTGCAACACTGGCGCTGTGCTATGTTGTTTGCAGAAATGATAAAATGCCCTTTCCTCGCTCTGCCTTGAAGATTGTTAATATGGTGCTAACCTCACAAAGTTCTTTGTGTAAACAGCCACTTCAACCTTTCTCTGTAGCCTTTTTTCTGTATTATCGTTCAGAATGAGTCCCTGGGGCAGGATATTAAATGAACTAGATACTGTGCTTTGCGTTTGTTTGTTTGTTTGTTTTTTTTTTTTGGACCCAAGCATCCACACACAAAACTGTTGTTTTCTGTCCCTATTTGGCCCCTATAAATGGTTGCTGAAGGAGGGATGGGTGTTGGCAACCAGACAAATCCAAATCTCAACTGTGTAACATTTACCCTAGTTGGTTTATCTAGTGGAAATATAGAACATGGTTTACCAAAATGCCTGGTATAATATAAGGCTTTATATCCTAATTGATGACATTTAGAACTCTATATTTTGGACTGTCTCTAAAACATCAGCATTTTTCTTAATCTTCTCAAGTGAGGAAGCTTTGAGCACTGGGTTGTAAATAAGTGTGTTTTGGTAGTTCACATATAAAGCATTATGCTGAAATCAATGGGCACACACTCTGAATACTGATTTGATAGAAATGCTTCATTGATTTTACTACAGCTAAGCCAAATTCATTAACAACTTAGACTCATTAGGAAGGCACCATTAATTCAAGGAAAAATGATTAAATTCTTTTACTGTATTTTACAAAGCATTACACATTAATTAGAATTTAGTATATTTGGTTTTTAGACTCTTTCCATTTCTTCTACGGATCTTTACAGAGAACATATTTGTTAGTTTGCTTATCAAATATTTATTTGTGTTAGTCACTATGTTAAATTTTGTGAGACTATGTGAATTGCAGGATGGGTTTTTAAAATCCTTAATCCTCTTGGGTGAAGTGCTTACTCTCCCTTCCTGGAGTTCTGATTTATTCCAAATTTGGACAGCAGAAAAATGGTAAATTGGAGATAAGAGACTGAGTTTCCTTAGAATAATGCATCAGCACTACGCAGTCAGATGAAGATGCTTCATCTGGTTCTGAGCAGAGAAAAGCAGCTTCCCTTTGTCCCTTCTTTCTGCAAAGCAGACACTGGCTGAGAGGAGTGAGAAGTGGAACTAGGGCGAAGAGGGCAAGTGGGTAAGAGAACCGTGAGAGAAAGAAAGAAAGGGAGGAGACAAAGAGGAGAGCCTGACATCCCTTTGAGCTGGGCTCAATAGGGACTGGCAGTGCCTCTAGGAAAACAAAAAATGCTCCTTTTACCATCTTTGGAAGCTGGATTTACCCCTGGTCTTCTCTTAATAAAATTTACTTTTGGGCAATGGGCTGCCCAGTTGAGGCAGTGCTAAGAGATCTAGAGTTTTTGTAGCCCCCAAAATCTTCATCAGAATCCCAAAACCACCCACATAGCCCAAGTGAAAATGGTATGCTAACCACGCCATTGTCTTTTAAATGAAATCTCCAAGGCCTTCCCGTCCCCCCAGCCAGATTTCCACCTCTAAACCCCTTCTTAGAAGAAATTTTGGAGCCTAGTGCCCTTCCAGCATTTAATGGCACAGTCAAAGGATTATCCTGTATGCATAACGCACCATCCCTTTCTTTTTAGAGCATACACTTTTGAAAAAAAGAAAAGGCATTACACACATCACTAAAATAAAATCAGGAAACACCCTTTTCAGGAACAGTGTTAGAAAAGAAGACAGAGATTTGAAAGATATTGTGAATTTGACTGATTTGAAGTAGGGGTCAAAGGAGGAAGAATGAAAAGCACTCTTCAGTTTTGTGTCAGACTGACTGGAAAGTTAGTATATCATTAACAGAAATAAATCATGTGGGTTGGGTGTCTGAGGCGAGAATAAGAGGATTCCCACTAGGGAAACGTCGTGTCAAAGGAGGAGAGTGGACCGATGCGGGGAGAAATAAGGTGGGCACGCAAATATTTGGATCTGGATATTAAGAGTGTTCTCGGCTAGAGACAGATTTGGTGCCCTTTTGGATGCAGGCAAACCCTGAAGCTCTAATAGGATAATTTGTTTAGCTGGTTAAGGGAGAAAGCAAAGATACAAATGAAACACAAAAGAACAAGGATAGTAAAACTTTATCAAAGCCAAAGGAGAAGAGAGAGAAAGAAGAAGGAAGGAATCAGATGTAGAAAATGTGGCTGAGAAATTAAAAAGGTTGAGCTCTGAGTAAAGTCCAGAAGTGGTCATAAGTGACGATAAGGAGGCTATTGGATAGGAAAAGCCAGTTTGTGTTGGAATAAGGAGTGAGTAAAGAGGAAGTAGAGGCAGTGACTGCTAATTTCTAAACGACTGAACAAATGCCTTGCATGAATCAGTGTATTTAAAAGTTTGCGTGATTTATATTTCAAAGCTTATCAATGGTGAACAAGATGAGACATTTAAAAGGTTTTCAGGCCGGGTGCGGTGGCTCACGCCTGTAATCCCAGCACTCTGGGAGGCCGCGACGGGCGGATCACGAGGTCAGGAGATCAAGACCATCCTGGCTAACACGGTGAAACCCCATCTCTACTAAAAAACACAAAAAACTAGCCGGGCGAGGTGGCAGGCGCCTGTAGTCCCAGCTACTCGGGAGGCTGAGGCAGGAGAATGGCGTGAACCCGGGAGGCGGAGCTTGCAGTGAGCTGAGATCCGGCCACCGCACTCCAGCCTGGGCGACAGAGCGAGACTCCGAGACTCCGTCTCAAAACAAACAAACAAACAAACAAACAAACAAAAAAACCCCCAAAATAAAAGGTTTTCGGATTCAGTGAAACAATAATTATTCAAAGGTTTTCAGATGTAGTGAGATAATAATTTGTCTGTGAGAGGATAGTTGGTGTCAGAATTCTTTTTGTGGTGAGAGAAAAGTTAAATCACCTATAAAAGGTTAAGCAATAATCAATATATGAAGAACTTTTTTTAAAATGAGGCAATGGTCTCTATCCTGTGTGTGCACTATTTAGATTTCTCTGAAATCCCTAAGATATAGCTTATATCTTTTTTTTTTTTTTTTTTTTTTTTTTTTTTGAGATGGAGTCTCGCTCTGTCGCCCAGGCTGGAGTGCAGTGGCTGGATCTCAGCTCACTGCAAGCTCTGCCTCCCGGGTTCACGCCATTCTCCTGCCTCAGCCTCCCAAGTAGCTGGGACTACAGGCGCCCGCCACCTCGCCCGGCTAGTTTTTTGTACTTTTTAGTAGAGACGGAGTTTCACCGTATTAACCAGGATGGTCTCGATCTCCTGACCTTGTGATCCGCCCGTCTCGGCCTCCCAAAGTGCTGGGATTACAGGCTTGAGCCACCGCGCCCGGCCGCTGATATAGCTTATATCTTTAGAGGAAAGTAATTTTATATGATTTTATAACAGGGTTAAAAAAGATAGTTTTTATTTCTAGTTCCTTAATACAAAATTAGCTAACTATATAATTTATTTTTCAGTATCATCTTTTAGAGAGTAGGTTTCCAAGGTCCTAATACTTATTAAATAATAGACCTTAGTATAAATGAGGATTTGCAAACATCTTAGATTTCTGGAAACAATCAGAAGATTAATGTAAATGAAACTTAATTAAAAAAGAAAAAAGTTCTAAACGTTTAGCTGCTCTTCTGTGTCTTTGAGTTGAATTGCAAATATACCATGATGAGAAGAATTGAATTTCTCATAATTAGTTAGAAGACATTCAACATAGCTCTAGGAAAAATATAAACTATTTTAAGGTACAAGAACATATCAACCTTATGCAGAGGGAATCTTGATTTTCGTGAAATCTCTTTGGTGTGTTTTAAATCCTTCTCTTGAGTATCACACTATCTAATGCGTCCTGCAATCAAGGGCACATTAAGAATTGCAGAGGGCAGGATTATTTTTCCAGCCAGACATCACATGGATAGAGAACCTAGCCGGAAACGATATGAAAATTCTTTTAAAAGAATTTAAAGCAAAAATAGTCTCACTATTGATCTTTGTAGCATGTGGGAAAGCTACAGTGCTCATCTTAATCTTTTTTTAATCTAAGGTATAATTCAAAATACTGAATAGATATGAAAAATGTCATTTCCCATGCATACATTGAATAGGATCTATAGGATTTCGAGTGTACTAAGTTAGGAAAAATTTTCTTTGCCTGAAAGATATCTGAAAACACCAATTACCTAGTTATTTTTTGAGTAATTACTAATTTTATTAATAATACTGGCACATTTTTTACAATTGTTGACCGAACCTCTCGCTAATACAGAACACATAGCCTTAGATGATTTGGGGGAAACACAGCAACTTGATCAACTGAATCCAGTGCTCTCCAAGCTGGGGTCTATTTTTACAGGGAGGTAAGTATTAGCTTTCTCCTTCAATATGGCACACAGGGGGAGGAAACAGTGAAGGCATCAGATTTGTTTGCATCCCAACTCCCCTCTTTACTACTATGTGACCTGGCAAGGTTTTTTTTGACCATCAGTTTCTACATGTAAAAAATGAGGAAATATGTACCTTACAGGATTATTGAGAGGATTCAATGACAGATGTATAGCTCCTGACTCAAAGCAATTATCTTTTTGGTGATGTTTCATGCATTTCATTCTTTTTTCTTTCCTTTTTTTTTTTTTTTTTGAGACAGAGTCTTGCTCAGTCGCCCCAGGCTGGAGTGCAGTGGCGTGATCTCGGTTCACTGGAACCTCCACCTCCCGGGTTCAAGTGATTCTCCTGTCTCAGCCTCCTGAGTAGCTGGGATTACAGGCACCCGCCAGCATGGCTGGCTAATTTTTGTATTTTAGTAGAGACGGGGTTTCATCATGTTGGCCAGGCTGGTCTTGAACTCCTGACCTCAGGTGATCTGCCCGCCTTGGCCTCCCAAAGTGCTGGGATTGTAGGTGTGAGCCACCACACCCAGCTGGCATTTATTTCTTTTTTAAGTAAATAACTGAAAACAGAGAGTGCTATACAACTTTGTGTCAGGCACTGGAACTTAGTGTATGGTTTTCTACTTTAAAACATTTTTTATTTTTATTTTTAGACCGAGTTTCTCTCTTTCTGCCACCCAGGCTGGTGTGCAGTGGCACAATCTTGGCTCACTGCAGTCTTGACCTCCTGAGCTCAAGTGATCCTCCCACCACAGCCTCCAGAATAGCAGGGACTACAGGTGCACAACACCATACTCAGCTAATTTCTGTATTTTTTGTAGGGTCTCACTATGTTCGCCAGGCTGGTCTTGAACTCCTGGGCTCCAGCACTCTGCTCACCTCGGCTTCCCAAAGTGCTGGGATTACAAGCATGAGCCACTGCACCTGGCCATGGGTTTCTACTTCTAATGTGCCCCATTGCTGCAGAGTCCATCCTTGCTTTCTCATGTACAGAAGAGACTCACTTAGCTATTGGGTTGGACCATATAAAATTCCTGATATTCAACATTTTTGACCTATAAAAATGACATAAGATTTCATATAATTCAACCTAATAAATTCTATTTAAACTATAAAGTCCAACTCAGATCCTAACATCCAATGTGAGACTGAAGATGAATAGTTTCCAGGATCCAATGACCGTTCTTCTTTTTTGTCACATTTCCTGTCCTATTTATTCTGACATTTCTTGCATACAATTTTGTACTGTTGGCAGTATTGTCCTATGAATGTGTCTTGCCTTTTCAACTACTTTGTACATTCCTTGAGGCAGCCGTTGTCTGTTCTCCATTGTGGTGCCAGGCATAGTGTTGCATATAATACTTGCTGGGTAAATTTTTTAAATGATGCTAATGATACTTAATTAATTCATAACTATTGACCTGACTGTTCTGAGGATTAAACATTTATACTGTGTTTTCTTTTAACATTTAACCTTTTCATCTATGTGTCTAACACCAAAGAATGAAGGTTCTTTCATTTTGAGGAATCTTCTGTTGCTAATGTATGCAATGATAATGCTGTTCTTGGTCTACATAAAGGATGCTACTGATTAGTAATTCAGCATGACTCAGGTTATTGTTCCACTAAAGGTCCTGGAATTCCAGTAATCATTATACTCTCTCCTTAGGTTCCACTTGGATAAAGAACTAGAAGAGTTGGGCTGGGCATGGTGGCTCACGCCTGTAATCCCAGCACTTCAGGAGGTCGAGGCGGGCAGATCACTAGGTCAGGAGTCTGAGACCAGCCTGGCCAACATGGTGAAACCTGGGCTCTACTAAAAATACAAAAATTAGCTGGGCCTGGTGGCGTGCACCTGTAATCCCAGCTACTCGGGAGACTGAGGCAGGAGAATCACTTGAACTCAGGAGTCAGAGGCTGCAGTGAGCTGAGATTGTGCCACTGCACTCCAGCCTGGGCAACAGAGCGAGACTCAATCTCAAAAAAAAAAAAAAAAAAAAAGAAGAAAAAGAAAAACAAAGAACTAGAAGAGTTAGGAGGTTAGCCAAGGTGAGTAGAACAAAGTTAAATTAACCAGTCCGTATGGGGACAGGTCCTTTGTTGTTGGTATGAGGTATATTGTACATTGAATCAACCCCAACCTCCAAACACAAGCACCAAACACAGCTTATTTGGGAAACAAAAATAATATTTTCCTTTGGAATTCTAATCACATATCTTCAGTCAGAAATAAGGGAGGAGGAATCAGGGTTAGCGTATGTCACAAAGGGCTGGAGCGGGAAGAAGGACTATGTTACATAGGGTTACGTTTGGTAAAACTAAGGACACATGTTGAAATCAAGAGCCTCATAAGAGCTTCAAAGTCAAAGGAAACTGCCTAAGTGAGTCACCAAAATAAGGAGCAAGACTCAAGCCAGGGCATTGTTGAAGCTTGAGGTGGCCAATTAATCACACATCTTTTGACTCTGGGTTTATTTTATTAATAGATATGAATTTGAAATGTGCCTTGTGCCTAAGGCCTAAGTAGATTCCTGCTTTCTCTCCCAGGGAATCAGACTGATTTAGCCTGTGATAGGCAGAGAAGCTGGGCATCTACAGGGCAATCTGTGAACATCATGGAGGGGAGAAGGCCTACAGATGAAAGAACAAAAGCCACAGAGGATAGGCTGCCTGCTTCGAACAGCTCTTCTCCGAGGCTGGGCCATGAGTGATGCCACTTCTCTTCCTATGTGGAGAGCCCAGTGAGAAGTATAGAGAAGGGAAGATGTTTCTCCTTAAAATTCAGCCAATGTCACAACTTCTAGTTTCAAGCCTGGGAAAAATTCAGGGCTAGGGAGGGAAGGCCCCTGCTCTCTCCTCCCAACCTAGTGAGAAGGAACTTGAAGGTTTGAGGAAGAAGATTGAATGTAAAACTGGCAAACAGTCTGGACAAATGCCACAGAGAAGTGCTTGGCTGAAGCCAGCACTTAAGGGCTTCCTGAGGAATGAGTGTGGACTGACTGGCCTTAGAATAAAGGGCTGAGACAAAGCAGATGCCAGAAGTCTATTGAATTTTCACTTTGTTGTTTCAGCATCCTGTTATGCTTAATGTCTTCAGTCTTCTGCTTCTGGCTATGATGAGGTTACTGATACAAGGCTAGCCTCATGCCGTCAACAACCATGAAACTGAACAAGATACATATGGCAACGCTTTCCAGACTGTGGAAAACAGGCAGTGGAAGAAAGATCCCTGAAAGAAGGAAAACTCACAAGGTAAGACCCATAACTGACCTGAATGTACCTGGGAAACATTTCCCAGCCACAGCACTGGGGGCTAGAATTCACATGGTGATGCTCTGCTTGAAGAGATTGAGGTTAGAGTTCAGGACAGCAGAAGCAGTTGGGACAGGCGGGTACCGAAGAGGAAGAAGCTATGTACAGCTACAGAAGTTGGTACGGTGGTTCCGCACCAGTCCTGATTGAGGACTAAGCTGGATATGGGCTGGGTGACACTACTCAAGGCTTATCAGAGAGCTGAGGCTTGAGATTGTAGGATTGAGGGACTAGAGATACTGGTGCTGGGGACTTGGAGTTCCAGCCCAGCCATAGGAGAGAAATCCAGTTAACATTTCACCAATACTTATTTATTTGTTTGTTTATTTATTTATTTTTATGTTTGAAACAGAGTCTCACTCACTCTGTTGCCCAGGCTGGAGTGCAGTGGTGTGATCTTGTCTCACTGCAAGCTCTGCCTCCCGGGTTCAAGTGATTCTTGTGCTTCAGCCTCCCAAGTAGCTGGGACTACAGGTGTGCACCACCATGCTGGCTAATTTTTTTTTGTATTTTTAGTAGAGATGGGATTTCATCATGTTGTTCAGGCTGGTCTTGAACTCCTGGTCTCAGGTGATCTGCCTACCTCGGCCTCCCAAAGTGCTGGGATTACAGGTGTGAACTACCACACCCAGCCATTTCACTAATATTTATTACAATCCAGCTAAGACCTCAGAAAGGCCTCTAAGAACCCATTCTAGAGTACAGCCTAGAGTACACCTGGCATAATAAAGTCAGTCTTTGATCAAGCCCTGATAAGATCAGGAAGATAGCACTGGAAGTTGAATTCTTCCAAGTTAGAAGGACTTGGAAAAAACATCTTTCACTTCCCACAGATCCTTTGCAACTGAGCATACATCAGCTCATCAAGCCCATCATACATCAGATCATCAAGTAATTGAGTTGCCTTAGAAAATGCATCAATTTTTCGAAGGAAGTTAACAGAATCCACAGTCTGTATAATGGTTTATCTGCACTATCTAGTCTAAAAAAAGTTACTAATACAGTTTTAAAGACAGGACCATGTCATTCAAAATCAAGAGCCAATTTGAAAATGACCCATATTTTGAATTCAGCAGGCAATGGTTTTAAATGGACTATTATATATAAGTTCAAAGAATGAAAAGAAAACAGATAAGATATATTAGCAAGGAATTTTAAACTATCATAAAGAACCAAACAGAAATTCTAGAACTGGAAGCTAAATCAGTGCAATGTAAAATTCACTAGATGTTGTTAACAGCAGATTGGGGGTGGCAGTAGAATATTTAAAGACTTCAGAATGAACGTTCAGCCAAATCACTTTTGGGGTCTAAATTTTCTCAGTGACCTATGCTGAAAAATTTGGAATCATTTAGGAGATAATTTGCTCTTTTATTGGTTATGCTCACTAAATCAGTAGGACCTATTGATCTTCTCTTCCAAATATTTTTCATATAGTGTTTTTGTCTCCATTTCCATTTCTACTTCTCTAGTTCAAGGTGTTCCCCTTTTGTGCTTAGATGACTGCTGCAGACTAGCATTTCAATCTTGAATCCTTTCAATTCATTTTTGGATTTAGCTAATCCTGGACAGTGCTGTAATTATTTATTCGTTCAACAAATGTTTATAAATCACCCACTCTGTTTATGATTAATGTCTCTATTATGTTCTGAAATATTTAATAGCTCCATTTTTCCTTAAATACAAAGTTAAATTCTTCTGTTTGGATATCTGTATCAATTTCCTTGACTCTCCAGCAATTATTCCAGTCGTATGTTCATTTGTCATAGACACTGCAGTAGACTTTTGGCCATCCAACAGTGGAACTCTCTTCTTATCTATGGGGAATCTCCAGCCTTCTGAAGCAGAGCTACCCTCCCGCTGTAGAGGCTGCAGATACCAGATAATCACTTTTCCTGCCTCCCTTGCAGTGCCATCATGTGTCATAGCACATGATCTAGACTCTCCTTCGGACATACTTCTAGACTCTCCTAAGACAGAGATAGAAAATGAAAGGATGCCACAAAATGCAAAGCAAACTTGAGGTGATAGTGGCAATACCCACCCACTTTCCAGAGGCATCAGTGACAGTACTTTGGGGTCAACAATGCAAACTCATGTGTCTATGCATCGATAGCTACAGTAGACCCTTCACTAGACCTGTTTTGCATTACGATTTTGGTCATTGACTCTGGCTGCTTAGCCTCTAAACCTGGCCCTATGTTTCTCCTGAAGATTTTGTAAACTATCCAAGTCCTTAAATTAGCCAGAGCTTTCTGTTGTACACAGCTAAGGATCCTGACTGAACACATACATACATTCCCTACCCTAGACAGGCCAATCAATCTTCTTGTCCCAAGAGCATGCCAGGCTCATCCTGGAATATCTGCTTGGCCAGGGTCATGTTAATCATTCAAAATTCTTCCTTTTTCCTGTGTCTCTATTCAAATCTTGCATACCTTCAAGCTCTGTTGCTTCAAAGAGACTTTTGTGACTTTTCTGGACCTTAACTGTCATTCTGTCATCTATACTTTAAACCTTAACATTAAGTAATATATAAGCCAGGCATGGTGGCATATGTCTGTAGTCCCAGCTACTGAGGAGGCTAAGGCAAGAGCATCACTTGAGCCCAGGAATCTGAGACCAGCCTGGGCAACATAGAGAGACCACGTCTCTATAAAGAAGAAGATGAAAAAAGCCAGGCATGATGTTGTATACCTACAGTCCCAGCTACTCAGGAGGATGAGGTGGGAGGATTGTTTGAGCTCAGGAGTTCAAGGCTGCTGTGAGCTATGATTGCACCATTGCACTCCAGCCTGAGTGACAGAGTGAGACCCCCTCTCTAAAAAAGGAAAGAAAATAAAAGAAAAGCAAAACTCTAAAACAGTGGGTAATACAGTCTTCTGCATTCACTAATTTCCCTCTGTCTTGAATGGGTTGACTGGAGTGATTGCTGAGCCGGCCCTAGGTGCTTGTGTCCCTCACCATGCTTAGCACTGTGTTCAGAACATTGTAATTGTTCATGTATACTAAAAGAGGATACGTGTTTACGAAAGACTTTGCTTTTATTTAGTATTTCATGAGTAGAGGTAAAATCGTGATAATGTTAAAGCATGTCAGCCTCTGGAAAGGAAGCCGGCGCTATTAACTGAAACCGTCTGACATAAATTCTTTCCCTTTTTTCTCTCCTCATCTGAATATTTCCTTAAGGCTAATGAATCCTTCTCTTCATTATTGCTTTCTAAAGGTAACCTTTGGCGTTCTTTCAAATATTTTGAAATCTTGCTCTATTAATCTTTTTCTCTCCCGTAATCTTTCTCTCTTGTTACTACTTCCCTGTATTAAGGCGGTGACAACATCTCTCACTATCGGTTTCTTTCTTCTCTTTTTAAAAATTTTCTTTTGGAGAGACATGGTCTCTCTATGTTGCCCAGGCTGGTGTCAAACTCCTGGCCTCAAGTGATCCTCCTGCCTCATCCTCCCGATGTGCTGGGATTACAGGTGTGAGCCATCACGCCTGGTCTATTTCTGTCTTCTGTTACCTTCAAAGTTGCTGAATTCTTTTCATCTGTTTAAGACTGGATTAATAACACAGTGATCTTGCTGAATACATAACCTTTTCCCCCATCCTATCACTTCAAACCTTGCAAGACAGACTTTTTCCTCATCTCTTTGGTGAAGCTGCTGTCCTGATGTTTATCAAAAATTCTCCTCTATTAGTCAACATGGGCTTGATTTTAGCCAGAATCTCAACCGCTGAAAATCTCAAAGGTGTGCTTCTCATGCATATTGTATATACGAGTTGTATATTTGACTACTGCAACATTGCAGGTGGGCTGGGGGCTCATCTTCGCTCTGAGACCCAGGCTGATGAAGCAGCCCACATTTGGAACATGGCAGGTTGCCTTGGCAAAGGAAAAGGGAATTCTGCCAAGTTTTGCACCGGAAAAGCATATTTTCTGGCCTGGAAATGTGACAGGTAATTTGTGCTCAAACTCATTGGCCAGGACCAGTCACACAGCCCCATCTGGCCAATGGGGCCAGTTGAGGTAGTATAAACCTACCACATGCCCAGAGGAAAAATAACAAAAATACATTTGTTGAAATACCAAGTCTCCTTATGATCAAATCAGATAGATTTTTGTCTCCTTTCATTCTTCATTATTCTTTTGCAATGCTTGATATTATTGACTTATTTCTTTTTACAACTAATAGCACGCTGTATGAATCCAGCTGAGTGTTTTCCCAATACTTCAAACTCAGCATATACACACACAAATTCAGCAGCATCATCTGCCTTCCGACCTCTTCCTGGTTCATTCTAAGTCTTTCATTCTATTCCCTATTTCTGTTTATGGTGCTACCATTTTCCCTGTCACTACATTTTGAAACTTCATGTATTTTTTATTTCCCTTCCTTCAATAGTTTCTTCCATCTGGTCAGTTTCCAAGTCCTATCTATTTCCATTTCCCCAGTATTTCCTGAATCTGTTTCTATTCTCCTTGACCCTGGAATACAGGATACCAAGCAAGTGTCATTTTGGCTGCTTTTATCCAGACCCCCCTGTCTTCACTGTGTCCTACATCCCCTGGCCAGCTTAGCCCCTCAGTGTTCTGACAAGGTTATTTGCTGTATTAAAATTATTTTGTTTCTTACAAGATAAAACTTATTATTTAGTATTCAAAGCCTTCTAGTATCTGATTATAACCTATTTTTTTAGAATTTTCTCTCAATTTTTCCCATAAATTTCAGACCACATTTCACTTTTTTCATAAGGTCATCTTGATTATATTAGCTAAACATGAACTTTCTGTCCTTTGTAAGACTCTGATGCTTTTTAGATTTCATGACGCTTACCATACTTCATATTATGTCTTCTAATTACTTCTTGCTTATATTGTAGTTTCCTTTTTACACATCTCAACCTTAATATTAGGCTTTATTTCTTTGTGGGGAAGGACGTCTCCTGAAATTGGATGTCAGGTTGTAAGCTGCTCTACCCATCTTAATTTTCTTTATACCTGTCAGTTGCCTAGGACATTACTGTGCACACTGGTAGATGTGGGATGTTTATTGATGAATGAATCACTTACAAGTTTTTTTCTTTTCTCTAAGCAATGGTGGTGACTTTCCCTGAACTTCCCACACTTGTTCTCTTAATATTCCCTTGAGCTCACTGGTGTGGTTTTTCACATGGCCGGCTGGGTTTAAGAGTTTAGTCTGCATCTGTGGAATGGTGGTTTTGTCTAAATGAAGTTAATTGGCTCATGCAGAGATCGAATCCACAACCTTGGCCTCATTAGCGCCTTACTCTAATCAGTTGAGCTTTCTGGTCTGATGCTATGAAATATCCACAAAAGACATAAATATAGATATGATTTTACCAGCCTCCTGCTTTTCCCTGTGTACTATGGCGGATGTGAAAATTAGCTGCCTATTGAGCTTGGACAACTGGTTTAAATTGAATAGTGGAATTAAGAAATATAATTTTGAATGAATGAATGAATTTAATTGGGTCAGTATAGGCTAATTAAAAGCAAGGGAGCAGATTGGGCCTTTGAAATACTAAGGAAGACAATTTCATGTGATGTTTTGCACCTTGCTGACTTTTGAAAAAATGTCAGACAACTACCCAGTGGGGCTTCCAAACTTTTGAAGAAACATGCCTATATGCCAAAAAGTGGTCCAGCACAGCAAGAAGCTTCTCAAAAGCCCTAGCTTGCCAGCTGTTTGTTGGAGCAAACTTGAAAGCAGGTGCAGGTTGGTAATCTTGGGTCGGGGCCAATCTTGAGACATAACCATGGAGAGCAGCTTTGATGGGGTTCTTTGTGATGCTCACATGGTGGCAGTGCTTTAAAGTTGAGTGCTTGCTATATCAAAAGTACCTTAGGAAAATAAAACATTAAAGAACAAAGTTGACTGCTCATGCTCTGGGGTAGGAATGGTACCCGATGGGCAGAGCTAGGGCCGATTTGTCTACAAGCTATGCTTCATCTACTCATGGCAGACAGCCCGGGACAGTTGAAGGGCCAGATCTCAATTTAATGCCAAAATTAGGGGCAGGAGCCCACATAAGGAATCAGGCATCTGGGGTCTGATGAAATGGATTTTTAAAAGCCATACTATTATTTACGTGTCTGCTACATGTTTAAAACTGTGTTTACATTGTAGCTTCCTGAAAACAGTTTATTAACTAATATTCTAAATTGGAATTTTCAGTATTTAGCATGGGCACAGTAGTTTATCTGTGTGCCACCTTGTTACGGATTTAGGGTGGAATTAAACACATCTAAATTTGATGCTGCATTAATTTTGCTTTAAGACAATAATTGCCAATTTCCCCCTCATGTACTTGAAATATTGAAAATTGATGTGTTTTAAGTAGTTTTATTCCGAATCTGGAGCTCTGAGGGCAGCACTGCTATCTCTGAAGTATCAGCTTATGTATTTGAGGACCCTTTTAACAAGTCTAAGAGGTTTGTGATGGAAAAATATTCATTAAGCCCAGGCCCTCGGGGAAAAGGTCAGTCCATGTTATTCAGAGAAAACGTTTAAAAGGGATCATGCAATCTTAATGAAATAAAAGGAATTGTCAGAAAGTACTTTTAAACAGAAGGATAAAGTTTTGGTGAAAATGTTGAAATACAGCAAGGAAGATGAATGTCTTTCCTTGTTTCTTACAATGAGTAGATTATGTAACTAAGGAACAGTTTGATAACCACACTCCCTCAAATGTAATTTCTTTTAATTAGTTTATTTTTTCTGATTATAAAAGCAACCAATGTACACTGTAGGAAAATCAGACGTCCTAATATAATTTCAAATAAAATGCTGATACATTTAAAACGAAAATGGAATAAGATCAAAGTTAATGGATTTTACTGTATCCTTTATACTAAATGCATCAAAAGATTCTTACGAAGAAAGCTTATGCTTCAAACGGAAAGAAGCAAAATCTGACCACACCAGACCTTACTTTCAGAACTCTCTATTGATTCAGTTTAGAAGTGGAGAATAACAATCACAGGTAGTTGGACCTGAGAACTAATTTATGGACATTGGCTTTCTGTCTTCATGTGATTCTCATAAGAATTTCTTTCTATTTCGACTGCTCCAGACTGTTCTTTCTGGGCAGAAGACAGGCAGAGCTCTGCATTCACATCCATTTCCCCTGTCAAGAGACTGCAGAGTCATCCACTTCGTGTGCACTTGAATGTTCTCCTTCAAAAGAACCAGGCAGTCACTGCTTTTAAAGTGGGCCCGATGTTCTATAGCCACAAAGGAGTTTCTTCTGAGCTGTGCTATTTGATGGACCAATTTTATTTTTAAATCTACCCAGTGGATTAGATGCTGGAAAGAAGAAGCAAAGCATTTTCTATCCAAAAGAATCTTGTAGCAATTAAACACATCTCTAAACCAATAGTCTACATAGAATGAGGATAGCATGAATAAAATCTATTTTCATTGAACTATAAATAGTAGGAAGTCTTGTAAAGGACCAGAGGTCAGGCTAAGGATTTTTTTTTAAATGCTATGTTTTTAGAACTAGTAGATATTTTGTTGAAAGCTTTCTCTCTAACACAATCTAATTATAAGTTAATTGAGACTAAAACAACTTTCAGTCTTAAAGGGGTTTAGATTAAAAGGCTTTGCCTGAACAGTATTTTTCACTGAAAATAGGGATGTCTTTGTCTTTAGTTTTCTTAGAACTCACTTCTAAATTGGAGTGAGACACTACTAATATACTTGTATTTTCAATGAGATGTTATAGCTCAGTGTCAGAAGAGTAAGATAAAATAAGAATAATATTGTTCTGTGGGGAGCAAGTGCAAATGAACCAGTTTATTAGCTAATCAGTGTTGCTTAAGAGAATGTCAGGAGTGGATTGTTCCTGTGACTTTAATGGTAATTCATCTTTGAGACACTTTCAAGTAGTGAAACTATGACTTCTTTATTTTGAGATAAAAATAAAACAAAAATAGGCAGATTCCGTGTAGTATGTATTTGCTTTATCTAGTTAATGAAAGGAGCTGTTGAATGTTTTCTCTTTACTTTGAGGTAGCTTTGGTAAGTATTTAGAAGTTTAGAATGAAATCCTGTCATGACAAAGTAGGAATGATTTATATGATGAAAATGTTTGTTCTAGAGTAATCCTTTTAGCAAGACTTCTACACAATCAGAAACTCTTAAACTACAGCTCATGTCCAGCTGTAGTCTAAGTGTCATTCAAACTATTCTAGAGTAGAGTTGGCCCTTTGTATTTGTGGGCTTTGTATCTGTGGATTCAACCAACCTTGGATTGAAAATATTTGGGGGAAAAAAAAAGGATGGTTATGTCTCTGCTGAACATGCATAGACGTTTTTCTTGTCATTATCCCCTAAACAATGCAGTATAACAACTATTTACAAAGCATTTACATTGCATGAGAAATTACAAATAATCTAGAAATAATGTATATAGGGCTATATGCATAGGTTATCTGCAAATACTACACCATTTTATATATGGGACTTGAACATCCATAGATTTTGGAATCCTGCGGGGTCCTGAACTAATTCCTCACGTATCTTGACAGATGACTGTGTAACTTAAGGGGCTAAGTTAGGCGTGGTTGATGATTTACACTTCTTTTAAATAAATGTCGAGCAAATATTGACTTCACTTGGGAATCAAGATTGGTCAGATTCCCAGCACATAGCCGGATTGTAATCAATTTCCAGCTCTTTGTATTAAGGAAGAAACTTTGCTGTTTTTGTTTACCTAAGTAGCTGGCTTCCTGTTTATAGAAGGCCAATTTTAAAAATCATAGCTTGGGCCGGGCCCGGTGGCTCACGCCTGTAATTCCAGCAATTTGGGAGGCCCAGGCAGGCGGATCACGAGGTCAGGAGATCGAGACCATCCTGGCTAACACGGTGAAACCCCGTCTCTACTAAAAATACAAAAAAATTAGCCGGGTATGGTGGCGGGCGCCTGTAGTCTCAGCTACTCAGGAGGCTGAGGCAGAAGAATGGCGTGAACCCGGAAGGCGGAGCTTGCAGTGAGCCAAGATGGCGCCACTGCACTCCAGCCTGGGCGACAGAGCGAGACTCCGCCTCAAAAAAAAAAAAAAATTCACAGCTTATATCTGGCTGGAATTTATTTGGATGAAAAACAATGTGTGTACATGATGAATAATCTGAAATGGCACAAACAAGATCACTGGAGTCTGATGATTAGCTCCCCAATTGGTTTTTACAAATGCAGTAATAGAGAGCAACTTTAGACTGATAAACATAAATAGGTATACAAAGCATCAAAGGCAAAAACAAATAAGCATCTGTAAAGCAGATAGCAAGCAGGTCTGTGTGTAATAAGACACAGAGCAATGGTTTACAGCATAATTATCAGACAGTCACATTTTAAAGGTTTCTAGTGAGAAATATCTCACTTTAAAATAGTTCATAACGTTTGACTGAAATGTATAGGAATTTCAGAAAAGGTAACACTATGCAATTAGCATAATCTACCCTGGTGGTAAACTCTTCAGTGGCCCAGCAAAGTGTACTCTACAGGATGAAGTCCACGCTGGTTTTCATAACCAAAAGGGTTCTGCCTGATCTGGCCTCAGGCTTACCATTTTGGTTTTGGTTTTTTTGCTTCTAAAGAACTTCCCTTAAACTCGTTTTTTTTTTTTTTTTTTTGGTCCAGAGAAAATCCTACACTTTCCTTAAGAGATTTCACAAATCTACTCCTCTGGGAATTGTCCCCTTGTCTTTTTGCAACTATTAATCACAAAATTCAGTCATTGCATTGATTACTAAATTTTCTAGGGCCCGGCACAGTGGCTCACCCCTGTAATCCCAACAAGTTAGGAGGCTGAGGTGAGGCAGGAGGGTTACAAAGAAAGTTAAAAATCAGTGGGGTCTGGTAGCTTGCACCTGTGGTCTTAGCTACTTAGGAGGCTGATGGGGGAGGTTCGCTTGAGCCCAGGAGTTCCAGGTTATAGTGAGCTATGATTGCGCCAGTACACCCCAGCCTGGGAGACAGAGTAAGACCTTGTATCTAAAAGAAATAAAAGAAATAATAACAATAAAAAAGGTGGGGTTTTTAGATGGTGATTAGGCATGAGGGCTCTGCTCTTATGGAAAGAACTAATGCACTTAAAAAAGGACTGGAGGCAACCAAGTAGGTCCTTTTGCCCTTCTATCCCTTTCATCATGTGAGAGCACAGTGTTTGTCACCTCTGGAGGACGCAGCAACAAGATACCCTCTCAGAAGCAGAGAGCAAGCCTTCAGACCTGAATCAAATCTGCCAGCACTTCGATCTTAGACTTTCCAGCCTCCAGAACTGTGAGAAATACGTTTCCATTATTTATAAATTATCCAGTCTATAGTATTTTGTTACAGGAGCAGGAACAGATTTAGACAAAATGACAATAAACACTTCTGATCAACTGTTGTTAGATATGTAGACCAGCATCTTAAAGTTTCTTTTAGAGTGGTGTATTAGAAACCTGACTGATTCAGCCCCCTTTTTTTTTTAGTACTCTCACCAGAATTTAATGAAAACTTGACTAGAATGGTGAATAACTGCAAGGTTATGTTTATTTTTCACTAAGAACTGAGTAACTTTGTGATCTCATTTTTTCCCTTCCATTTCTTTTGGAACACATAGGCCTATTTCCATAAATTTTCCTCTCCATTTTAATGTTAAACAATTTTTCCAATATTGTAAAATTCTTTGTAAATCCTCAATAGGAAACTCTGTTGTTTACACTGTTCCTATTTTGCCATTAAAGGCTCGTGCACAAAAAGATATCTGGATTACTGCTTTCATATTTATTCAGTAGTTCAAGAGGGAGGTATATATCCATATCACTCTTATCTGTTTTTGCTATTTAGCCATAAACTTTCACAGCACTAAAAAACAAAACATTGATTTTCCCCCTCTGTTTTTGGGAGGGGGTTGGAGGCTGAAGGAGGAGAGGGAGCAAGTGGCCTTCCGAAGCAAGTTCAATCAATGAAGACTTTCAGGAAGCAGGTTTTTCCTATATGCTTTTAAACCTTCTCATGTAATATTCAAATCCCTTTTAGAGGGAGGGGAATACATGATTTGAAATTCTGTTAAAACTGCGTGGAAAGCTAGATGAGGGGGCCAAAGACAAAAAGCGTATACTTCTATTCTTTCATTTATGGCCTTTAATGTTGTGAAAAAAATGACAATTATAATACACTATATTTACTGCGCCAGTTCTTTGCAAAGCACTTTGACTTATCTGATCTTCAGAAGAAAGTTAGGAAAATTCATGTGATATATTTTCTTAGTCTAAGAAAGTTTTCTGGTTGTCTTTTCTCAAACAGAAATGAAACTAAGATTGCTAAGGTTCTTTCCAGTTGAAAGATGTAGAAATCTACAAAATTAGGATTGAGGTGAGGTTCATATTGAGTTGTTCATCAAGGCAATTCTCATTTTAAAAATATTTATTTGATTACTTAAAATTTTTTTTTGTGTGTGTGGATATGAGGTCTCTCTATGTTGTCCAGGCTGGACTTATACTCCTGAGCTCAAGTGATCCTCCTGCCTCAGCCTCCCAGGTAGCTGGGATTATAGGTATATGCCATTGTGCCTGGCAACAGCGAATGGGCTCTCCCTAGATACCAAATCTGCTGAAATCTTGATCTGGGACGTCACAGCTTCCAGAACTATAAGAAATACATTTCTGTTACTAATAAATTACCCAGTATGTGGTATTTTGTTATAGGAGCAGAAATATTTTGTGTCTGGTGTGAGGTACGACTCCAATGTATGTAGTACGTATAATGTATGTACTAGTTTACCTATCCACTAACAGCGTACTAGGGTTCTCTTTTGTCCACATCCTCTCCAACACTTGCTATCTTTTGTGCTTTTGATAATAGCCATTCTAATAGATGTGAGGTGAGATCAGATATATGGTTGGTTTCTGGTGAGGGCCTCATGCTGTGTCACAACATGGCAGAAGACATCACAGGGCAAGAGGGCTGAGTATGCTAGATCAGGTCTCTCTTTCTAAAGAGAAGGCCACTAATGCCACTAATATAAAGCCAGTGATGCTCTACCCTTGTGACCTAATTCCTCTTAATTACGTTGCAAAGGTCCCACCTCTTAAATACCACAGTCAGATTTCCCACCCCTTTAATACTGCTACAACGGAGATTAAGTTTCAACATGAGTGTCAGAGGGGACAAACATCAAACCATAGCATATGTATGCATTGCAGAATGGCTAAATCAAGTTCATTAATATATAAATTACTTCACATACTTATCACTTTCTTTGTGGTGAGAACACTCAAAATACTCTCAGCAATTTTCCAGTACACAATGTGTTGTTGTTAACCGGTAGTCACCATGTACGATAGATCTCTTGAATTTATTCCTCCCGTCTAACCAAAATTTTGTATCTTTGGACAAGCCTCCTTTCCACAGCCTCTGATGACCCCCATTCTAATTCTCTGCTGCTATGAGTTACACTTTTTAGATTACACATATAACTGAGGTCATGCGGTATTTACCTTTCTGTGCCTGGCTTGTTTCACTTAACGTAATGTCCTCCAGGTTTATCCATGATGTTGCAAATGACAAAATTGCCTTTTTAAAAAAGTCTGAATATTATTCCCTTGTGTGTGTATACCAAATATCTTTATCCATTTATCTGTTGATGGATACTTAGATTGAATCCGCATCTTGGCTTTTGTGAATAACACTGCAATGAACATGGGAGTGCAGATGTTGCTTTGACATATTGATTTCATTTCCTTTGGAAATATACCCAGTAGAAGGATTGCTGGATCATATGGCAGTTTTATTTTTAATTTTTCGAGGAACCTCAATACCGTTTTCCACAATGTATGTACTAATTTACATATCCACTAACAGTGTACAAGGGTTCCCTTTTCTCCACATCCTCTCCAACACTTGCTATCTTTTGTATTTTTGATAATGGCCATTCTAATAGATATGAGGTGATATCTCATTGTAGTTTTAATTTGTGTTTTCTCTTTTGATTAGTGATGTTGAGAGCATTCTTCATATACCTGTTGGCTATTTGTACCTCATCTTTTGAGAAATGTTTATTCAGGTCCTTTGCTCATTTTAAAATCTTCTTGTCTGTTATTGAGCTGTTTGAGTTTCTTACATATTTTAGAATTAACGCTTTACCAGATGTACGGTTTGTGAGTTAATTTTTGTGTCTGGTGTGAGGTAGGGCTCCAACTTCATTGTTTTTCATATGGCTATCTAGTTGTCCCAGCACTATTTGTTAAAAGGACTATTTTCCTACTGAAATGTCTTGGCAGCTTATTGAAATCAACTGACCATAATGTCACGGTATATTTCTGGACTCTCAATTCTGTTTAATTTGTCTATATGGCTATCCTTATGCCAGTAGACCATTGATAATTTGCCATCTTAAACACTTGTTAGCATATTTGTTTCATATTCAGTTTGGAGTCTAACAATTTTGTATCCTTCTGTGAGATGAATTTTTGAAAATGCTATTCTAAGTAAATTGGATTATGAAAGAAAAAATTTTTAATACAATAATTTGTGGTTATTTTCATACCCCAATTGCTCCAACATGTTAAAAATATAAGGGAATGTCCTTAGGGAAGGAGCATCAAGTCTAAAGTAAACATGTCAAAATATTATTTTTTCTCATAAGAGTTTTAAAAACTATGGTATTATTTGCAGCTAATAAAAACATATAGGTCACTTGTTTAAATGTATGTGTTCCCTGGAAACAATAAATATTTTTTTAGACTGGTTTTGTCAGTATTCAAAGAATTTAAAATTCTAAAAAGTAATGATTTACGTTCAAGGACTATTTCATACTCAAGGAGCTGAAGCAGATATTTTGTAGGGAAATTTGTAGAATACTATGTTAGAGTAGGTAGTTAGGCAGATGTGAGCAGGGCAGCAGAGGCTGCCCCCCCACAACCCCGTCAGGTGATGGTCAGGCAGTTGTTAAACTAAATCTCTAAAATAATAATTGGTCACAGTCATCACCAGGGAAAGGCAGTCTCCCTATAGATAGAAAACACCTGAAGCTGGTAATCAGCACTTCCCAATAGGATCTCAGGATTTGGGTGAGTGGGCTCAGGCATGCACACTAAGAGGCAAAATGGAGGAAGGTATATGACCTTCCTCTAGGAACACTTGACTAGTAAGGGAAAATGTCCGAAAGGAGCATGGGCACAACTTTAGTAAATACACTGTGCATGCAGCCCCTCCTAAGTGCTGGCAGGCCACCACACATGTGACCATCCTACCCCAAGGGAAGAATCAGGGGAGAAAAAAACACAAACCCGAGAATCATGCCAATGTAAAAAAACCCAAGTCAAGGATCAGATGGGACACATCAAGTCACCTGCCTGGCCCTCTTCCAAGTATACTTTACCTCCTTTCATTCCTGCACTAAAACTTTTTAATAAACTCTCACTCCTTTCTAAAACTTGCTTTGGTCTCTTACACTGCCTATGCCCCTTGGCTGAATTCTTTCCTCTGTGGAGGCAAGGATCAAGTTATTGCAGGCCCATACAAATTCGCCACTGCTAACTTCTCTGGTGGGAATTATACTCCTGTTTTACTTCATTTATTCTTTAGCTACATATTAAGGACCTAGTACTTACTGAGCACTGATTACCAAGGCTCAGTTTTTGACGTTGTGGTCTTAATGATTAGCATGGAGAGATTGATATGCATTGGAATTGTTTATTTTTAAATGCTCTGCTATTAGTATATGTTTTATATTATGAGGAAAAATTTGAAAGACTTTAAAATGGGCAAAATTGTGTGTTTACTTGCTAAAAAAAGTGTTCTCGTTGGCATACTCAATTTATTTAGAATTTAACATTTTGTTTTGTAGAGCTTTGGAATTTTTTTTTATCTGTCCATCCATCCATCTGTCCATCCGTTCATGCATCCATGCTTTCATCCATGCATGCATGCATGTATCCATCCATCCATTCATCCATCCATCCATCCATCCATCCATCCATCCATCCATATATCCATCTATCCATTCATCCATCCATGCGTCCATCTATCCATCCATCCATCTGTTCATCCATCCATGCATCCATCCATCCATCCCTCCATCCAAATTGAGCACTTTGCACCTAATGACATAAACAGTGAGTAAAACTGATAAAAACCCTGTTCCTGTGGAGCTCACATTCTGGTGGATAAGGCCTTAAAGAACAAAGCAAAACAAAATAAATATGTGAAATATATAGAACATTACATAATAATGTGTGTTAAGAAGAAAAACCCCACAAGGAATAAGGTTAGTGGCAGGGTTCAGAACACACTACCCCAAAATATGGCGCTTTGGCGCATTGAATATCTTGAGCTGAAGAAATGTGGGAAAGACTCTCTTACTTTGCCTTCTTTTCTGAAGCATGTCTTAAGACCCTCCTGTGAGAGTGCCTTCCCTGGACCTGAAGGAAAGGAGAATCCTTATCTCTGAAGAAGGAGGAATGCTGAAAGGAATATGAATGAACAGATCTTGCTAAATTTCCTACAGCTCACTATCCTGAAACTCATACCCTTCTGTCCTATCATGTTTTTCCACAATGTTCCACTCTTCATCAAACCTGGTATAAAAATACTTAGGCTTAACCATATAGTTGGGTCTTCATTTCCTTGTGAAGTTTCCAGTGTCATGTAAAACTTATATTAAATAAATTTGTATGCTTTTCTCTTGTGAACCTGTCTTTTGTTAGTCTTATTTACAGATTCCCAGCCAGACAACCTAGGAAGGTAGGAGAAAAAGGTATTTTTTTTCCTTCCTTACATAAGGAAGTGTGTATGTGTGAGTATGCAAATGTGTGTTCAGGTGGACTGTGGTTGGTGAAATATTTTGATAAGGTGACTGGAGAAGGCCTCACCTAGCAAGTGACATTAACTGTCCAGTCAGTCTTGAGGTCTAGACCTCTTCTGGTCCTCCCTCTTCTGCTTGTCGTTTCTGTCCTTTTGGAGACAGGTGTTCTATGGACACTCATTTCACCAAATAAGGTGCTCAGAGTTCTTCAAACATGATTTTAAAATATTTTAGAGAGAATTTGCTATTTTCGAATTCTTTTTACATTTTGAAACATTGTTTTGACACCTTGGAAAAATTATTACTCAATTTTTAGTAAAACTGAGTGACTATAACTTGGACCTCAGCCTCAACTTTTTTTTTTGTTTTTCTTTAAGCTTTAAAAAACCTGCCAATCTAGAAACCTCATAGCTTTCTGGGCGCAATTTGAATTCAGCTTAAAGCTGAATTTTACCTTGAAAAGGTAAACTGCTCTTTTGTTTTGGGAAAATCTCTTAACTAAGGCTTTTAGATATGCAATTGAAAGCTTCTTTCAAATGTTATCCTTTGTTTTACACCTTTACAGTTGGAGAAGGCCTAAAGGTGGTGAGGTAGGTGGAAGCAGATGTTTCAGATGGAGATCATATCCTGTATAGTCATGAAATTGAGTAAATCCTTCATGTTTTCTTTAGAGAATTTGTTTTCCCCTCCAAATGTAGATCCTATAGTCTCTGAAAATGATTGTTTGTTCTTGTGGAGATTGCATGTGTACTCTTGATACAGGGGTTAAGAATAAATTACTTAGGCAGATAGTGAGGGTACTGGAGTTCTCGGTAAGGTTTTCCTTTTTTTTTTTTTTGAGACGGAGTCTTGCTCTGTCCCCCAGGCTGGAGCATAGTGGCCGGATCTCAGCTCACTGCAAGCTCCGCCTCCCGGGTTTACGCCATTCTCCTGCCTCAGCCTCCTGAGTAGCTGGGACTACAGGCGCCCGCCACCTCGCCCGGCTAGTTTTTTGTATTTTTTTTTAGTAGAGACGGGGTTTCACCGTGTTAGCCAGGATGGTCTCGATCTCCTGACCTCGTGATCTGCCCGTCTCGGCCTCCCAAAGTGCTGGGATTACAGGCTTGAGCCACCGCGCCCGGCCTAAGGTTTTCCTTTTTAATGAAAAGCAGCGCCAAATCATTTCTAACAAAGAGCAGCCTGTAAAATCGAGCTGCAGACGTAGATGCTGGCAGTTGTGCCAGTCATATTCAAAATGGCGGCTCCAATTTCCCTTTTCTCTTTGCCATCCATGTGTACAGTGGAGCAGACAAGATGGTGCTGGTTAAGTGGAAAGTCCATTTGCATAATAAGATTAGGGTGGGGTGGCCTGCCTTCCCAGAGCTATGTAAGCATCATGCCTGATTGAACCATACCTGATTGAACCAATCTGTGTGCCCTACATACCTCAAACACCACCTTCTCAAGCCTGCCTATAAAATCCGGCGAACTCTGCTCGGCCTTTTCCTCTCAGAAGCCCCTCTTTCTCACTAGAGAGAGAGAGATCTGTTCCCCCTTCTCTTTTCTTTCGCCTATTAAACCTTCACTCATAAACTCCTTGTGTGTCCGTGTCCTAAATTTTCTTGGCGTGAGAGAACAAACCCTGGATATTTACCTAGACAACGAAGCTGCTTCACTCTCACTCATGCCATGGTCCAAGTACTTGTCAAAGATTAGGAGAGATACCACTTCAGTAGGAAGAATGCACAGGCAAATGGATACCTCGAATTCGGGGAGGGGACTCTAAGAGGGATTTGACTGAGATTGTTAAAGTTTACTTTTTTTTTTTGAGATGGGGTCTCGCTCTGTCGCCCAGGCTGGAGTGCAGTGGCCGGATCTCAGCTCACTGCAAGCTCTGCCTCCCGGGTTTATGCCATTCTCCTGCCTCAGCCTCCCAAGTAGCTGGGACTACAGGCGCCCACCACCTCGCCCGGCTAGTTTTTTGTATTTTTTAGTAGAGACGGGGTTTCACCCTGTTAGCCAGGATGGTCTCGGTCTCCTGACCTCGTGATCCGCCCGTCTCGGCCTCCCCAAGTGCTGGGATTACAGGCTTGAGCCACCGTGCCCGGCCTAAAGTTTACTTTTCTAAACTGTTCTGTTGAAAGACCACAAATAATTGTATTAAAAATCGAATATCATAGACTTTAGGAAAATGTACAATTATTGAATAATAATGGATTGTCCTTTTACAACTCTTAGGGCAAGACTAACTTCCAGTGGGTTGGTGATGGACTATCTCTTATAAATTTCTGTTGCAAGAGATCAGTTCTGGGGCAGAGAAATAAAAATTTTTGGAGGCAAATGTTTAGTTTCTATTCTCTTTGAGTGAGGCAACAGTTCTGCTTATAGACAGGTACCTGAACCTCCTCTGTAGTGGAAAAGATGAGCAGGCCTCTGCACCTGGAGAAATTATGGAAATTGCCAGAAGTGTTTGAGCCAGAGCAATTCCATCTTGGATAGGGGCTGGGTAAAATAAGGCTGAGACCTACTGGGTTGTATTCCCAGGAGGTTAGGCATTCTTAGTCACAGGATGAGATAGGAGGTCAGCACAAGACACAGGTCACAAAGACCTTGCTGATAACACAAGTTGCAGTAAAGAAGCTGGCCAAAATCTACCAAAACCAAGATGGCAACAAAAGTGACCTCTGGTTGTCCCCACTGCTCATTATACACTAATTATAATACCTTAACACGCTAAAAGACACTCCCACCGGTACCATGACAGTTTACATATGCCATGGCAACCTCAGGAAGTTACCCTATATAGTCTAAAAGTGGGAGGAACCCTCAGTTCTGGGAATTGCTCACCCATTTCCCGGATAACTCATGAATAATCCACCCCTTGTTTAGCATATATTCAAGAAATAACTATTAATATAAGTATAATCAGTGAGCAGCTCAAGCCGCTGCTCTGCCTATGGAGTAACCATTCTTTATTCTTTACTTTCTTAATAAACTTGCTTTCACTCTATAGATTTGCCTCCAATGTTTTCTTGTGTGAGATCCAAGAAGCCTCTCTTGGGGTCTAGATCCGGACCCCTTTCTGGTAACAAAACCAGGCAAGAGTTCTGAAATTGAATTTGTGTTTTAGAGTCTAAGAGTGACCACTTCAAATAGCAGTTGTTGGGGGGGAAAAAAAAACAACTTTCTCTACCTTTTTAGGTTCTATTCTTGGAGGCCTGTACATTAAACTGACAAAAGACAGATCAGCAAGAGAAAAGAGATTTTTATGCAGAAGTTCACAGAAAAATATGACTCAAGGTGGTGGTTAGAATTTGGGGCTCATATACCAACTTAAACAGAGATGGGGAAGGGCAAAGGGACACTTTTGGGAGAAAAGATGACTTTTTAGGTGAGGGGGTGTGGAAAAGAAAAATGACTTTTTCGAAAGATGAATGGGTCTTAGAATAGATGGGAGATAGGATAGTTTTGTAACAATGTCTATTTGGGTGTGGTACCAACTTCTCAACTCCCTCTTAAGGAAAGATTAGAGTTGCTCTCAGAAAGGGTATTTATGGGCCGGGGCGCGGTGGCTAAAGCCTGTAATCCCAGCACTTTGGGAAGCCAAGATGGGCAGATCACGAGGTCAGGAGATCGAGACCATCCTGGCTAACACGGTGAAACCCCGTCTCTACTAAAAAATACAAAAAATCAGCCGGGCCTGGTGGCAGGCACCTGTAGTCCCAGTCACTTAGGAGGCTGAGGCAGGAGAATGGCATGAACCTGGGAGGTGGAGCTTGCAGTGAGCTGAGATCCAGCCACTGCACTCCAGCCCAGGCAACAGAGCAAGACTCCGTCTGAAAAAAAAAAGAAAAAACAGAAAGGGTATTTATGAAAATCGAGTTGTTTGGGGACCCTGCTTTTAGGCAGAACAGGAATTTCAGTAACTTAAATGCCATCAGCTGAAAATAATTTTTTATGCCACAGTAGACCCAATTCACAGTTCAAGCTACTCTGTTTTGTTTGTCCCTTCGTTATCCTCATGTCTCTGTTAGAAATGCTGGTCTGCCTTTAAGCTGTGAAGAACTGAGGACAGAACTCCCCGTGCTGAGGAAGTAGGAATGCAATTGTCATGCAGGCGCAATAGGAACTAGGTGTGCACAGCAGAGGAGTTTTCTCATAAAGGAACTGGCATTAATAATTGACAAAATATGGTGGGGATTTAATTTCTGAAATGAAGACCAGCAGGAGTCTGAGCTATTATTTGACATTTTAAAAAGTTTCCTTATTTTGGTATCTGGGTTTGTGAGATCTATGACATATTTATTTATTCAACAAATATTTATTGAAGTCTTAATATATGCCAGGTATGGTTTTGTGTTTAAGATATATCAATGAGCAGAGTAGAACCTCAAGGAGTATACATTCTAATGCAGGAAGATGGACAATAAAAAATTATTCAGTATGTTGGAAGGTGATTGGTACTATGGGAAAAAGCTAGAGCAGGTAAGATAGGGGAGAAATAGGATGATGAAAATGGGGTGAGGAGTTGCTGATTATGGCCTAATATGGTTTGGCTGTGTCCCCACCTAAATCTCATCTTGAATTGTAGCTCCCATAATTCCCATGTGTTGTGGGAGGAACCCGGTGGGAGATAACTGATTCACGGGGGTGGTTCCCCAATCCTGTTCTCATGGTAGTGAATAAGTGTCATGAGATTTGATGGTTTTATAAGGGGGTTCCCCTTTCTCTTGGGTCTCATTTCTCTCTTGTCTCCCACCATGTAAGATGTGCCTTTTGCCTTCCACCATGATTGTGAGGCCTCCCCAGCCACGTGGAACTGTGAGTCCATTAAACCTCTTTTTCTTTATAAATTACCCAGCCTCGGGTATGTCTTTATTAGCAGCATGAAAACAGACGAATACATTACCATTTGAAATAGGGTAGTCAGGGTTGGCCTCATTGAGAAGGTATCACCTGAGTGAAAACTTGAAGGAATTGAGGGAATCAGCCACATGGATATCTAGGAATATTCCATGCAGAGGGAATAGCCAATGCAAAGGGCCTGAGGTGGATATGATAGACTGAATAATGACCTCCCAAAATATGTTCATTGCTTAATGTCCAGAACCTGTGAATGTTACTTAATATGACAAAAGGGACTTTGCAGATGTGATCAAATTAAAGATTTTGATATGGAAGATTATCTGGATTATTGAAGTGAGTACAAGGTAATCTAACTCTCCTTATAAGAAGGAGTGTACAGGAAAAGCCAGAATCAGGAGACGTAAATGTAGTGATAGAAGCAAGGGTTGGAGTGATGTACTCTGAAGATAGAGGAAGGGGCCCTGAGCCAAGGAATACAGGAGGCCACCAGAAGCTGAAAAAGGCAGGGGAATGGACCTTCCCTCAGAGCCTCTAGAAGGAATCATCCCTGCTGGAGCCTTGGCTTTAGTCCAGTGAAACTGATTGCAGACTTCTAACCTCCAGACTGTAAGAGAATACCTTTGTGTTGTTTCAAGCTACAGAGGTTGTGTAAGTTGTTACAACGGTAATAGGAAATTAGTACACTCTGACTGTGTCCAAAATTGTTCAAGCAATGGAAAGTCTAGTGAGACTGGGGGAGAGAGTGGTACCAGAAGAGGTCAGAGAAATAAAAGGCATGGAGAGGCTCTCCTGAATTCAGTTGAGATTGTTGTGCAGAGGAGTGAAATGAACTGACTTTTACAATTCACTATGTGTGTGTGTGTGTGTGTGTGTGTGTGTGTTTTGGGGGAGGATTTGGCAGGAGCCATAGGTGGTAGAAGAGAGGTAGTTTAGAAACCTATTTCAGTAATCACATATAGAGATGATGGTAAACCAGATCAGGCAGGTAGCGGTGGAGGTTGTGAGATATACTTTAAAATAAGGCCAACAGTATGTCCTGATGACTTGGATATGGTATCTGAGAGAAAGAGAAGAGTCAAGAATGGCTCCAACATATTTGGCCTGAGCAATTGAAAGGATACAGTTGCCAGTCAACGAAACTGAAGAAGACTACAGGTGGAATGTAGATCTAAAGTTTAAAATATGTATTAGATATCCAAGTGGAAATCCAATTAGGAAGTCCTATAGGTTGGGAGTTCAGAGGAGGTTCTGGAATGGAGATACAAATATAGCAGTTGTTGACAATATAGATGCTTTTTAGGTAAGAGATTGGATGAGATCACAGAAAGGGTAATTGTAGAAATAGAAAAGAACAAGAAGGCCTAAGCCTTGGGACATTCCATCATTCAGAGGTTAGGGGTAGACGAAGGATTGATAAAGAAAATCAAGAAGGAGCAACCAGTGGTGTAGAAAGAAAAACAACCACTTTCTTATCCAAGTGACACAACAAACACTTGGACTCTGAAAGGAAACACACAACACTCTAGAGCCCAAAGAGGAAGGTCACTGTTGGGAGCCACCTCTCTGTGGGTCTCTTGTTTTTGCACATCTGTGGGCAGAGCACAGACAGCCTTTATTCCAGATTATCTCTTTAAGAATATTTGTGTAGTGAATAGCCTTGAAAGATAGAGATAGTGTTTCCCTCTGTAGCAGCGAGCAGATTTCTTTATTGCCCAGTATAATAAAGATAATGCCTTCCTCCACAGCAAAGTTCAGGCTGGTTTGCTAACTCTTATGATAAAAGATTGGAGATTCCAATGCTTGTGTTTCATTAGATGTGACATAAACCCACCTGGGCCCCTCTGCATGGCCCTTGAAGGACTTCGGGGTGGAAAGGGAACTGACAAATATGAATCTCATGCTTCTTGCTGTGCTGTGAGTAAAAAAGTCCTTTGTCTCTGACCCAGGAGTCTCATGTCTTCTGCCAGCATCTATGAAACTGCGGCAGACTAACTTATTAGCTTGCAAGTAGAGTAAAATCCTTTCACAGTTCTTGAGAGTCATAGTTCTTTGATTATCTGGATGTGTTGAAAATTGCCCTGTTGCACAGCAATATAAAAAACACTAAAAAATGGTGTATTAGCAATTTTCAAGGATAGCCTTTCTAGAATTTACCACGTACCTTCCCATTTTCTAAAAGAGAAAAGTTCTGAAATAATTTTTGATGTTTCTGGGCTTGATGTGTGGTTGGGCCCCAAAGGCCCACTGAGTCACACAGAGTTGTCAGTGTCTTTGTGATTCTCAAACTGTCCTTTATGTAAGAATCACCTAAAATGCTTATGAAAAATGTGCTTTTCTGGGCCACAACCTTAAATATTCTAATATGCAGCTCAGAACCTTACCTTTTAACCTTTTAAACAAATCCCCAGGTGATTCTAATATAAGTGCTTTAGGCCCACACTTTGAGAAATTCTGCTCTATATAAAATGACTCTGGATTAGCAAGGGCCTGACTTCTTTTGGTTGTATTTTACAGCTGTCTACCCCCTTTTCTTACTGTCATTTGTAAATTATTTTTGTTAAATAATTTCTAGCAGTTTCTTATCCTGTTTCATATTTCTGTGCCCTAAGAAACACAATAGCCAAACCTGTTAGAATAGTGTCCAAATAAAATAGCTTTAAATGAAGATAGAGAAATTCCATTGGTGCAACATGTGTGACCTTTGGTGCAAAGATTTTGTAACTAGATTTGAGCATTTTAGAGTAATTTTATTTTACTTTTTTGATTATTAACTGTGTTTCAGAGATCTATGCTGCCATATAACTGCTATCTGGACAATTGATTGAATTGATTCCAATCCTTTCCTCAAAAGAATTTAAAATAGCTTTTACAATATTTACGGATAACCAGTAGAATTTACTGATAACCCTTTCCCCAAAATAATTTAAAGTATCTTTTATAATGTTAATAAAAAGTAATAAAATAGATATAGAAAATCAGATCTATGGAAAAATGGAGAATGCAAAATGATGACATGTGGGATAAGTCACTGCCATACTGAACTTCTTACTTGCTTGTGAGATTCCTAGCAGTCAGTGCAAAAGCGGGAATACAGTAAGTTGCATGCTTCTTATTTAAAAGCAGGAAGCACAGGTCTTGGAAAAGATGGAGCTTTTTTTTCCTGGCAATATATCCTAGAATACATTTGTCTGAGGGGCTTTTCTTTTCCTTAAAATTTCTTTCTTTCTTTTTTTTTTTTTTTTTTTTACTTATCTGTTGTGATCTTTGGGAAGGGGTTTTTCTTTATAGAAGGTATTGAGTGATAGGTTCGATAATCTACCCAACTATTTTTTTAAGCAGCAAACGCAAAGGCAAATGTCTTTTGACTCTTTCTTATAGCAACATTTCATGCAAGCTTAAGGTATCGTTAAAACATAGCTTGACTGAAGCAATGCTATGAGGGGCTGCACTCCTGTGGTCCCAGTATGTATCATTTTCATAATTTAATGAAGTGAGGTATAACTATGTTTAATTTTTGCAGGAAAAAAATGCTTGCAGAGAAAATGTTCACATTTCTCTCCTGGGATGAATGACTGATGTAATATTTCTCAATGAGACAGTTTAACTATGATACATAATGTGCCTACTGCTTTGACCCACTGGGTTTGTTCGTACATCCTACATTACGTTGCCTTTCTTACAGGAATCTGCAAATACTTTATATAAATCCTAGCTGGTTGGGGTTTTTTCTTTGTAGACTGTTGTTCTGCTCACCAAATTGATTAAAACCTGCTTACTTTAAACCCAAGTCTTAAAACTTTAGGGTACTCTTGCACTATTATCATTTGTGCTTGTGCTATCTATTTTGAACACATCATTCATCACACGGTCCTTTGAGGCACCACATACAATTACCACTTTGACTATAAGACAATATGTTAGCCAACTGTGACTAAAAAGGTGTTTAGATACTAGCTGTCAGCATGGCTTGAAATACCCACCTAAATATGGAAATTGTGGGAACAACAAAAAATCCAACATGCCTCTAAACACAATGTTAAAGAAATACTGACTGCCAATATCGGTCAAAACAGAACAATTTTAGAAAGAGAAGAACCAGTGTATAGAAATTGGTAGTAAGTGGAAAAAAGGTAGGCATGTGTCTTTATTTTTAAGTATCTTGCTTACATTGGAAATAGACAATTGGTTACATATAACTTTATGATGTGTTATATCAAAATAAAAATTTTTGCTAGTTTCAGACTTTTACTGCTATAGGTAGAAATGAACTCTTCTGTCCATAGTAAATTTTTGTTGTTGTTGTTATTATTGTTGTTAAATATATCTTAAAAATAATTTCCTATAGTTCTTTTAAAAGTCACCAACCAACTTCTTTTTAGGGTGTGCAGTTTTTTTTTAATAGGTAGAATAATATTTGTGTTTTTAACTGGATGACGAGTACAAATTATCTCATATTTCTACTTGAGCGAGGTTTTCTATGTTATCTTAATATGCTTTTTACCATTCACCAGCAAGCAGCATAGCAACCAAGATAATTATATAAACACTCTATGTAAAAATATTCTATCTAAATCTGTGTAATTATATAATAACATAATATATAAGCTATATTTTCAGACTACCTCTCAGAGAGAGATTGCAAAGCTCTTATACAGATGTGTTCTGGAACATATAGGAATCTGAAGGCAAGAGGGGATTTAAAAATTGATGGCAAGGTTGAAAATAGTCTGTGTTTCCAGATTTATCAATTGTTGCCTTGAATATGGAAATGTCATGACAAGAAAAACAAGGTATTTGCCAATTCTCAAGAAAATTTTATATGCCCCTGGTATGATCATCTGAATCAAATGATTAAACATTCTCATCATAAATTCTTACCCTCTGAGTGAACAGGTGGGATATTTTCTAGGATGCTTGACTGGGCATTAAAGAACATTTTGGGGTTGTCATAAGTGGGCAAAGTGAGGACTTAACAGTGGTGGTGAGCATAGCTTCCAGCAGCTAAACACATCCCTGGACATGAGTCTTTGCTAATTCTTAGAAGCCAGACCAATTGGAAAAGAGCCCCAATAGGCCAGAGAAAAGTAGAGAATCAAAGTAATTAATAGACATAATGGTTTTATAGGTGACTATGATTGAATGATGAATAAAACCCAATATAACTGGTAGAAAAGCAAGCTGCTTTTCTCTTTTCGGTTTTTGGGATATATTGATCCTGTCATTAGTTGTGGTTCATGAACTGAAAAAGGAAAGGGTGAAGGTTAAAAAACAAAAGCCCTTGGTATTTAAACAGGAGATTCAAACAGTTGGGAAGAGGTATGACTCAGCTTGATTTTCCTTCCTCTGGCAGATTGGTGTTGTCTTTGTTTTTCCCTATTGACTTTGTATAAAAGTAATAGGGACTCTTTAAAGCCAAATTATGCTTAAAAATACATAAAATTGCCATTTATTGAGCACTGCTATATGTATTTTTAATGAAGACCACATCACACATTGTACTTGAGCAATTTTCTATGTTATCTTGATATGCTTTCCACCATTCATAGAAATGGAGAAAAATATAAAAAACAATGTGTACAAATAAAGTATTAAGCAAAAGTGTATATTCTACCTTGTATCCTATTATCACTGTTGGATGGGCATCCTACTCTATCCCCTGCCCCAACTACTCAGATTGATAAAACTGAGGGTAAGTGGGTTTAAGAGGCTTGCTCAAGTTCATATGGCTATTAACTATAGTGTGGAGATCCACACCCAGGTTTGTGTCTAAATGGGGGATTTAAACCCAAATCCCAAGGCAGGAATTCTTTCCATGAATTTCCTAAATAATGATCTCATACAGCTTTAGCTTGATTGATTATCTTGGAATCAGGCAGAATGACTTTATCACAGAACACTTACAAAAAGAAAAGTAGTCAAAGAGACTGGTTTCATCAGAAGTGTTTAGAAGAAATCAGATTTACTCCAAAGGAAAGTTCAAAGGGTTGAAAAGTTCAGAGATCCACAGGAAGGAGGCTTTCCTTCAAAAGGAAGGATTTATGTTTGGGACAGACGTTGCTGTAGGGCAGTGTTTCCTAAATTTACCTTATTATAAGGCTCCCTCGGGGTGCTTGTTGAAGAATATAGAGTGTTAGACTTCTCGCTGAGAGAATCTGGTTCGGTAGGATTTATGCAGTGGGACCCAGAAATCTATATTTTAACAAGCGACCCTTCTTCCCCATCCCCCGAGGTTGTTTTATGATTAGGCAAGTTTGGAAAACATGCTTAAAAAGGATAGCTGCATATTCTGAACGCCCAGAATCTAACAGAGATAGGTCTTTTAAATAGAAGTTAGAAAAAGAGTACAAGTATAACAAAGATTCATCAAGATTGTGTTTAAAGGTAGCTGTTAACAGCTAGCTCTGTGAAAAAAAAAGAAGTCAGAGTAAATGGGATTCCAGTAAAATAAAAGATAGTATACATATTATTCAGCACTCTTTCAGATGCATGTGGTCAAAGAGTGGCTCATTGAAAACCAGTTTAAGCAAAAAGAACGGTATGGGTGTAGGGTGGGATATATTGGTTCACAAATGCGGGAAAGATCTAAAGGTTTAAATAATGTGTGGGTTTGGCTTCTTGATTGCTGTGCCATCTTCAGGGAAGGTTGTGATTCGTCAGCGTGAGTCATCTGCCCACCCCTATACTGCGTATGGACTATGATTGACAGTTATGTGCACCACATGGAGAGAAGAGCAGAGTTCTTCAAAGAGCACACTATAAGAGAAGGAATGAGGGATGAGATCTAGGGCTGTGGTATTAAAAAAACAACCAAACCAAACAGCTGCTACTCTTCGCACATGTCATTATTACTTTCCCTTTATTTTGTGAAATATTTAAGTATTTTTATAAACTGTGATATTAGCTGCTTAAAGTATTGTAAATAAAATTAAATATTGTAATTAAAGATGTATATGTAACTCCCAAGGTGGCATTTTGCTGTACATTTCCTACAGCCCAGCTTGAATTGACTTTGCTACTCATTTTTCCATTACCATGGAATAGAGAAAGACTATGGCCTACAGGGCAACTAATGAGCCTCTTCAGGACTTGCCCAACTCCCAAATAATGAATACATCATTATTTCATTCCTTTTTACTTCCAAACTTCCTTAAATGATCTGTTTAAAATGATAAATTATCTCTGAAAATTGATTTCTTTCCAAAATTAAAAGCATCAATTTTGTTAGAGATTTCCAGCGATGCTTCAAAAAAAAAAAATTCTGTGACTTTCCTTCCTTGCCTATGCATTAAGTCTTCCTCCCAAAAAAGGTTTCATTCTCAGTAGTTGCAATAATCAAGCAATAAAATAATGTCTGAACACCTTTTACTGAAAAGTTGAGATTTAAATATTTTAGCATACTAAAAAATATTGGATTATGTTGGCATCTTTTTAAAGGAGAATATCCTCCTTCGAAATCAAAGATGAAAGAGACAATGAAGAGGAAACCATGAATTCATCCACTTAACAAACCTTAAATAAAAAGCCCACTATGTGGCACATTATAATAAGCAGTTTCATTTTGGGAGTCTTGGTACATGTTTCTCATTATCTGGGGTTAGATAAGTGTGTCTACAATATTGATTCTCTAAGTCTCTCAG
Source organism: Theropithecus gelada (assembly GCF_003255815.1). NCBI lineage: Eukaryota > Metazoa > Chordata > Mammalia > Primates > Cercopithecidae > Theropithecus > Theropithecus gelada. The sequence goes on along the minus strand of NC_037679.1, from coordinate 113,027,225 downwards.
AAATCGGTTGCACAGCAACTTTTTGCTCAATAAATTTTGGAGACTCCTGGGATTGTTGCCTTATCAGAAACATAGGTAGGCAAAGTTGATCTTTTGCACCAGCTCAGCCATTTTTTGGCACTTTTTCCTTGCCTTCTGTTCCATTTCCCTCCGATCTAGTCCTTGCAAACCTTGCACCCGGAGTGCTGTCCCTCTGGTCCTTCGAAGGACCTGACCACTAGCACTCTGTCTAGTCCTACTCTCCTACATTGTCCTATCTTCCAGAGTTACCCCTTGTTACCAGTTGTGATAAATTTTGACTGGTGTTGTAAAATGGCATTACGGTTAGGAACACAGAAATACATGAATCCTATCAGGTTTTCAGGTGTTTTTTTTTCTCTGCATTCCTAAAGGGTTTGTAAACATTGGGAACAAAAAAAAAAAAATCAAGAAATTGCGTTGCTCACTGTGCTAGGAGGAAGCTCTGGTGAGCTCAGCAGGTCTTGCTGGCTCAGGTTGGAGGACCAAGGAGCTTCTTTCTTCTCCGACCTAAACTAGAACCTTGAGTATTGCTCCTATATAATAAAAGACCTCTATTAGTTAGGGTTCTTCAGAGACATTCTTTGTGATGATGGTGGCTGAGAAGTCTCACAAGTTGCTATCTGCAAGCTGGAGGCCCAGGAAAGCCCATGTTGTAGTTTTAGTCCAAGCTTGGAGGGTAGAGAATCAGAGGGGCCAAGATGTTAGTTTTGGTTTGAGTCCAAAGACCCAAGAACCAGAAGCACCATTGTTTGAAGGCAGGAGAAGATAAATGTTTCCTCTCCAGAAGAGAAAGCAAATTTGCGCTTTCTTAGCCTTTGTGTTCTATTCAGGCCCTCAAAGGATTGGAAGATGCCCACCTCCACTGGTAAGGGTGGATCTTCTTTACTTGGTATACTGATTCAAATGCAAATATCTTCTGGAAACACCCTCACAGACACCCCCAGAAATGTTTTACCAGCCATCTGGGCATCCCTCAGCCCAGTCAAGTTCATGCATAAAATTAACCATCATGAGGCCCATTTAGCACACCTCCACTAGGTCCGGGAAGATGGAGCCAGAAGAGACAGATGGATTTCTGGTCTCCCAGGAGGGCCTGCCTGCCTGTCTTGTGGGATAACAAATCCTTAAATGTGCCTCTAAGATTTGTCTCCTCTCCAAGAACATGTTTTAGAAATGGTTTGGAACGTGGAGCCTCTCCTAATAACCATGAACTGTTCTGTGCTAGCTTTTTCTTCACACTGCACAAACCAGTATCAGTGGGTTAGACTTCACTTCTGAAGTGCTGGTTGTAGGCATTTGTATGACACTCTTCAGCTCTCCTCTAACTGTGGTGCAGTACGGAGGGATGAAGCTGGAAGGCAGACAATACATCTAGTTCCCCTCTGCTCCACACTGCCCCTTGACTATAGGCAATTCACTTAGATTCTCTGAAACTCAGTTATCTGCTTTAATCTAAGAACACTACTACTGAAATATCCTTCTGAAGGCAAGATAAGCTCTTAAAGTATCTACCATCTACAAACCCCTAAACCTCTTATGTAGGCTTTTCAGGACCCCAACGTGTGAGGACTTTTTTTTTTTTTTTTAATCTATTTACTTAAAAGAGATTGAAAATAAAGGCAGAGGCTTCATCTGCTTCTAAAACTTCAGAACAGACCTCCCCAAGAGGCTCACTTATATCACACTCTCCAGGCTTCCTGGGAGAACAAATGGAAAGAGCTCTCAGACATGAAGCACATGCCCTTGGGACTGCAGGATGGAGACATTGTAACCAGAAGAAACTGACTGTGGTCCCAGTTTCTGAAAGCAGTGTCTCAGGTGGCAAGTAGCTTTAAGAGGGCCAAGGTACTCAGTATCTGCCTGTAGATGTGGTTTGGCAGGAACAGTGTTTTTGGGAACCATGAAGGGTTTCTCAGGAAGCAAAAGGCAAACAAAATGAAGCTCAGTGGAGGAAATTCCTTCCTGACTGAAAGTTCATCTGATATAAAATTCTATCTGTATAAATCTGTTTTGGAGTACCTTCTTGATCACCTTGAGCATTAGTGGGGGCTTAGAGAGTTAACTACTCCTGTTCATAAACTCATTGACTGTTTGGAGAAAGAAAAATTGCAGAAGAAAAAATATTTCTTAGAATATTCATCATTTGGAAAAACCCCAGTAAATAAACATGCCTTTGAAACTTGCATAGAGAGATCTTGTTTAGTTTCTAACAAGCAAGGCATTGGTAACAGAGCTGAGAAAGACAGCCCCATCATTACCAATGCAACCCATGTTCCCCGGGCCTCACCTGTCTATGCACAGACAGGTTCATACTGGTGGCAATACCCACATTTCTGACTCTTGACTTCATCTGTTCACGTCTAGGTGTCTCTGGTTCTTCTCTTCTTATCATTCAGTTATTTCTGGCCATATCCAGTGTGTCTCACTTGTGCTTACGATAAATTCTACTGGCTAAAGGCAATGTCAAATCTGCCACATTCTGTCATCCATCTCTCGTCCTCTTGGTCCCTGTGACCACCCTAGGGGCCACTGCTGCCTGCCTACTGTGGCTTGAATCAGCGAGACTATTCCAAGGGTACTCAGCGAGAGTTGCCTGATGCTCCCAAAGTACTCACCCTGAGGTCTCCAAGCAGCAAGGTTAGAAATGGGGAGGAGGCTTTTGTCCCTTTCTCGGGGTCACATTGTTAGCCATTGTTACCTGTTACCTGGATACCAAATGCAGTATGCTGGCTCTACCCTGTGAGTTTTAGAATCTCTCATTTAGCCTGGGCCTACAGTCTATCTCTATAAAATGGCTTAGTATGAGGCACTGGGGCAAGACCTGGGAATTGGAGAGATGACAGATGTTGCCTCTTCTCCTCTCCCGCTTCCTCCTCCTCTGTATATGTCTTTTTTCCCCCATGTAAGCCTTTTTTTTTTTTTTTTTTCCAAATAGATGCTTGTTGGCCAACTGCCCCATTTTCTCATATATATGTCTTAAGGAGTAAAATCCTGAAATTTGGGACCCCCACTTTGCTAATTTATTGTGTTTATTGCTATATTCATTTCTGTAAGCTCTCTTTATTTAGCGTTGCCAGGTAAAATGCAAGATGCCCAGGGAAATTTGATTTCAGATAAATAATGAATCACTTTCTGAATAAATGTGTACCACGTGTTGCACAGAACATACTTATACTGAAAAAATTGTTATTTATCTGAAATTCATATCAAACTAGGTGTTCTGTATTTTTCTCTGCTAAATCTAACAACTCTAGTTTTTATCACTCTGTCTTAGTGATTTAAAAATATTTAAAAAGCTTTCTATGATCATCTGGATGTAAGTTTTAGAATCCATTTTTTTTTCCTATAAGCTTTTCTTCAGCCATAAATTCCTCTACCAGAGGGATTTTAGAAATCTAAGCCCAAAGGTTGGAAAGTTGGCTGTCATAATGAAATTTTTTCACAGAGTTGAGAACCTTGGCTTGGAAAGCAGTGATCATAAAATTAGAGAGGGAGGGAGACATTTAATCAAGCATGCGGAGGCTATGAGGCCTGGGTTCCAACGGGATGAGGAGGGTGATTTGAGGAGCTTGGAGGTCTCGGGTATTTTTCAACAGAGCTTTGGAAGGCAGAGACCTTTGGGGTCATCACTCATGCCCTTGGTTATTGTTCAAAGCAGGTGTGACCTGAACAGGAAGAGTTGCCCAAAGTTAGAGAACAAAATACACAGGACATCAGTGAGAAGAGCACACTGGCAATTCTGATAACAGCTACATCTCCCAAGTTTTAATATTCTGTGTTGAAAAATTCTGGACAAAGACTCTGTGGATATATATAAAATGACAGAAAATACTTTTCCCTTAGAGAGAGATGAAAATAGAAATTGTGTCTTGAAAACCTTAACCTAAGAAATACAGTCTTTATTGATCTGAATTGCTAATGCAAAAATATTGTGTTTTTTTTTAAATCTCTATGTCTCTGCCTTAAAAGTTTTCATAAATATTATAGCAGAATATTAGTTTTCATTATTTATGAATCTGTTGAACTTTGCAAGGATTTTCTGTCAGTTAAAGGATAACAATTTTAAGGATAGTTCATTTTACATCATAAATAACCTAAAAGGTCATTCAGTATTTTACAATAATATCCAAAGAAAGTAGATATTGAGAGTAAGTATTAGAAGCTAGATGGAGGAGGCAGAGCAAGATGGCTGAATAGAAGCCTCTACCAATCATCCTTCCTGCATGAACATCAAATTTAACAACTGTCTACACAAATAAAGCACCTTCATAAGAGCCAAAAATCAGGTAAGAGATCACAGTACGTGGTTTTTAACTTCATATCACTGAAAGGGGCACTGAAGAGGGTGGAAAGACAGTCTTAAATTGCTGACACCACCCCTCCCTCATCTCCTGACAGCAGCCATATGGTGCAGAGAGAGAATCTGTGTGCTTGAGGGAGGGAGAGCACAGCTATTATGAGACTTTGCATTGGAACCTAGTACTGCCAACACTGGGCAGAACTCAGTTGATGCCCATGGAGGGAGCATCCAGACCAGCTCTAGCTGGAGAGCAACTGCCCATCTCAGTGGTCAGAACCTGAGTTTCAGCAAACCTTGCCAAAGTGAGCTAAAGGGCTCTGGATTCTAAATAAACTTGAAACGCAGTCTAAACCACAAGGACTGCAGCTCTTAGGCAAGTCCTAGTGCTGTACTTGCCTCAAACTTGGGGGGCACATAACCTAGTGAGACAGCAGCTGGGGTGGGTAAGAGAGTGCTTGTGCCACCCCTTCCAGGGCGCACAGCTTGCAGCTCTGAAAGAGACCCCTTACTTCTGCTTGAGGAGAGGAGAGAAGAGAAGAAAGAGGACTTTGTCTTGCAACTAGGACACCAGCTCAGCCATAGTAGAATACGGCAATGGGTAGAGTCATGAGGCTCCCATTCCATGCCTTAGCTCCAAGACAACATTTCTAGATATACCCTGGGCTAGAAGGGAACCTGTTTCCTTGAAGGGAAGGACCCAGTCCTGGAAGGAGTAATCACCTGCTGACTAAAGAGCTCTTGGGCACTGAATAATCAGTAGTAGTAATCAGGTAGTGTACACTGTGGGTCTTGGGTGACACTCTAAAACTTTCTGGCTTCAGGTGTGACCCAGCATATTCAAAGCTGTGATGGCTACAAAGAGAGACTTCTTGAGAAAACATAGGAAAAAGTAAAGGGGACTCTGTCTTTCAGCTTAGTTAGCAGCTCGGCCACAATGGAGAAGAACATTAAGTAGGCTCTTGGTGTCTCTAATTCTAGGCCTTGGCTCTTGGCCAGCTTCTGGGTCTACTCTGGGCCAGAGGGGAGACCACTGCCATGAAGACTGAGTCCCAGGCTTAGCATTTGCCCCAAACTGACTGAAGTGCCCTTGGGTCTTAAATGAACACTGGCATTAGCCTGGCAGTACTCTCTGTGGGCATGTGGCAGTAGTTGTCATGGGGACAGAATCTTCTGCCTGGAGAAAGGGGAAGGAAGAGTGGGAAGAACTTTTTCTTCTGATTTGGGTGCCATCTCAGCTGCAGTAGAATACAGCACCAGGTACATTTCTAAGGTGGTTGACTCCTGGCCCTGGTTCCTGCATGGCATCTCTGGACCTGTCTGGGGTCTGGGGAAGCTTGCCATCCTGAAGGGAAGAACACAAGCCTGACTTACTTTGTCACCTACTGATTGTAGAACACTAGGGCCTTGAAAAAACATAGGTGATAGCCAGGTAGTGGTTATAGTAGGTCTTGGGTGAGACCCTGTTCTGTGCTGGCTTCACGTCTGACACAGCAGAGACCCAGTGGTAGTGGCTCAGGGGTGCTTGTGTCACTCCTTCCCCAGCTCCAGGCAGCTCAGCACAGACAGGGAGAGACTCTATTTGTTTGGGAGAAAGTAAGGGAAGAGAACAAAAGTCTATCCTTGGTAATCCAGAGAATTCTTCTGTATATTCTCCAAGACCACCAATGTGGTACCTCTGCAAGTCTGAAAGAACCATAGCATTACTAGGCTTGGGGTACTCCCTAATGCCCATATGGCTGCAGTAACCAAAAACTTAGATCACAACACCCAAGTCCTTTTGAATACCTGGAAAGGCTTTCCAAGAAGGATGGGTACAAACAAGCCCAGACTGTGATGACTACAGTAAATACCTAACTCCTCAATGCCAGACACTGATGAACATTCATAAGCATTAAGACTATCTAGGAAAACATGACATCACCAAACTAACCAAATAAGGCAGCAGAGACCAATCCCAGAGAGACAGATATATAAGACCTTTCAGACAGAGAATACAAAAATAGCTGTTTTGAGGAAATTCAAAGAAAATCAAGATAACATGGAGAAGGAATTCAGAATTCTATTGGATAAATTTAACAAAGATATTGAAATAATTAAAAAGAATTAAGCAGAAACCCCAGAGCTGAAAAGTGCAATAGACATACTGAAGAATGAATCAGAGTCTCTCACCAGCAGAACTGATCAAACAGCAGAAATAATTAGTGAGCTTGAAGACAGGCTATTTGAAAATACACAGTCAGAGGAGAGAGAAGGAAAAAGAATAAAAAAGAGTGAAGTGTGCCTACAAGATCTAGATCTAATAGCCCCAAAAGGCCAAATCTAAGAGTTATTGGCATTAAAGAGGAGGCAGAAAGAGAGAGAGAGAGAGAGTTAGAAAGTTTATTCAAAGGGATAACAACAGGGAATTTCCCAAACCCAGAGGAAGATATCAATATTCAACTACAAGAACACTATAGAACACCCAGCAGATTTAATCCAGAGAAGACTTCCTCAAGGCATGTAATAATCAAACTCCCAAAGATCGAGGATAAAGAAAGAATCCTAAAAGCAGCAAGAGAAAATGAACAAATAACATACAATGGAGCACCAATGTGTCTGGCAGCAGACTTTTCAGTGTATATCTTATAGGCCAGGAGAGAGTGGCAGGTCATATATAAAGTGCTGAAGGAAAAAAAAAAACAAAACAAACCTTTACCCAAAAATTGGATATCCAGTGAAAATATCCTTCAAATATGAAGGAGAAATAAAGACCTTCCCAGACAAACAAAAGCTGGGAGATACTGTCAACACCAGAACTGTCCGACAAGAAATACTAAAGGAAATAATCTGAAAGAAAAGCATGTTAGTGAACAATAAGAAATCAACTGAAGGTACAAAACTCACTAGTAATAGTAAGTACACAGACAAGCACAGAATATTATAACACTATAATTGTGGTGTGTAAATGACTCATGTCTCAAGTAGAAAAATGAAAAGGTGAACTGATCAAAAAGAATAGCTACAACAACTTCTCAACACACAGTAAAATAAGATATAAATAGAAACAACAAAGAGTTAAAAAGCAGGGAGACAAAGTTAAAATGTAGAGTTTCTATTAGTTTTATTTTGCTTGTTGTTTATATAATCAGTATTAAATTATCACTTTAAAGTAATGAGTTATAAGAGTATTTGCAAGCTTTATGGTAACTTCAAATCTAAAACGTACAATGGGTACACAAAAGATAAAAAGCAAGAAATTAAAACGTACCACCAGAGAAAAATCACCTTCACTAAATAGTAGATAAGAAGGAAGGAAAAAAGGAATATAAGATCATAAAACAACCAGAAAACAAATGACAAAATGGCAGGAGTAAGTCCTTACTTATCAATAGTAACACTGAATATAAATGGAGCAAACTCTCCAACCAAAAGACACAGAGTAGCTGAATGTATACAAAACAAGACCCAACAATCTGTTGCCTACAAAAAACACACTTAACGAATAAAGACACACAGAGGCTGAAAATAAAGGGATAGAAAAAGATATCCCAAGCAAATGGAAACCAAAAAAGGCCAGAAGTATCTATACTTATATCAGACGAAATAGATTTCAAGACAAAAACTATAAAAAAGACAAAGAAGGTCATTATATAATGATAAAACAGTCAATTCAGCAAAAGGATATAACAATTATAAATATATATGCATTAAACACTGGAGCAACCAGATATATAAAGCAAGTATTATTAGTGCTAGAGAGAGAGATAGACCCCAGTGTAGTAATAGTGGGAGACTTCAACACCCCACTTTCAACATTGGACAGATTATCCAGGCACAAAATCAACAGAGACTTTGGACTTAATCTGTACTATAGACCAAAGGGACCTAAGAGATATTTACAGAACATTTCATTCAGTGGCTGCAGAATACACATTCTTCTCCTTAGTACATGAATCACTTGCAAGGATAGACCATATGTTAGGCCACAAAACAAGTCTTAAAACATTAAAAAAAATTGAAATAATATCAAGTATCTTCTCTAACAACAATGGAAGAAAACTAGAAATCAATAAGAGAAATTTCAGAAACTATACAAACATATGGAAATTAAACGATATGCTCCTGAATGAACAATGGGTCAATGAAGAAATTAAGAAGAAAATTGAAAAATTTATTGGACCAAATGATGGTGGAACCACAACATGCCAAAACCTATGGGGTACAGTGAAAGCAGTACTAAGAGGGAATTTTAGAACTGTAAGTTCCCACATAAAAAAGTAGAAAAACTTCAAATAAGCAACCTAATGATGTAATTCTTACATCATTGCATGGGATATCTTTTTCTATCCCTTTATTTTCAGCCTCTGTGTGTCTTTATTGGTGAAGTGTGTTTTTTGTAGGCAACAGATTGTTGGGTGTTGTTTTGTATACATTAAGCCACTCTATGTCTTTTGGTTGGAGAGTTTGCTCCATTGACTTTACATCTATAATTCTTTTTTTTTTTTTTTTTGAGACGGAGTCTCACTCTGTCGCCCAGGCTGGAGTACAGTGGCCGGATCTCAGCTCACTGCAAGCTCCGCCTCCCAGGTTCATGCCATTCTCCTGCCTCAGCCTCCCGAGTAGCTGGGACTACAGGCGCCCGCCATCTTGCCCAGCTAGTTTTTTGTATTTTTTAGTAGAGACGGGGTTTCACCGTGTTAGCCAGGATGGTCTTGATCTCCTGACCTCGTGATCCACCCGTCTCAGCCTCCCAAAGTGCTGGGATTACAGACTTGAGCCACCGTGCCCGGCTACATCTATAATTCTTGAAGAATTAGAACAGCAGGAGCGAATCAAACCCAAAGTTAGTAGAATAAAATAAAGGTCAGAGCAGAAATAAATAAAATTGAAATGAAGAAAACAATACTAATGATCAGTGAAACAAAAAATTGGATTTGATGAGACAAACAAAATTGACAAGAGCTTAGCCAGACTAAGAAAAAAAGAGAGAAGATCCAAATAAATAAAACCAGCAATTAAAAAGGGAACATTACTACTGATACCACAGAAATTCAAAGGATCATTAGTGGCCACTACAAGCAACTATATGCCAATACATTGGAAAACCTAGAAGAGATGGATAATTTCCTAGACACAAACAACCTACCAAGATTGAACTATGAAGAAATCTAAAACCTGAACAGACCAATAACAATTAATGAAATCAAAGCTGTAATGAAAAGAATCTCAGCAAAGAAAAGCCTGGGACTCAATGGCTTCACTGCTGAATACTATCAAACATTTAAAGAAGACCTAATATTTATCCTACTCAAAGTATTCAAAAAAACAGAGGAGGAGAAATACTCCAAAATCATTCTGTGAGGCCAGTATTGGCCTATACCAAAACCAGACAAAGGCATACCAAAAAAAAGGAAATTATAGGCTTATATCTCTGATGAACATTGATGCAAAAATCTCCACCAAAATACTAGCAAACCAAATTTAACAATACATTAGATCACTACATTAGATCATTTACACTACATTAGATCCTTTCATTACAATACATTAGATCATTACATTAGATCATTTAATAATATGTAAGATCATTCATCATGACCAAGTGGCATTTATCCCAGAGATGCAAGGATGGTTCAACATATGCAAATCAATCAATGTGATACACTGTATCAACCACATGAAAGATAAAAACCATATGATAATTTCAACTGATGCTGAGAAAGCACTTTATAAAATTCAACATGCCTTCGTGATAAAGCCCTCAAAAAACTGGGTATAGAAGGAATTACCTCAATGTAATAAAAGCCATATATGACAGGCCCACAGCTAGCATCATACCAAATAGGAAGTAACTGGAAGCCTTTCCTCTAAGATCTGGAACAGGACAAGGATGTCCACTTTCACCACAGTTATTCAACATAGTACTGGAAGTCCTAGCTAGAGTAATCAGACAGGAAAGAAAGGCTGGGTGCAGTGCCTCACGCCTGTAATCCAGCACTTTGGGAGGCCAAGGCAGGCAGATCACGAGATCAGGAGATTGAGACCATCCTGGCTAACACAGTGAAACCTCATCTCTACTAAAAATACAAAAAATTAGCCGGGTGCATGGCGGGCACCTGTAGTCCCAGCTGCTCGGGAGGCTGAGGCAGGAGAATGGCATGAACCTGGGAGGTGGAGCTTGCAGTGGGCCGAGATCACGCCACTGCACTCCAGCCTGGGCGACAGAGTGAGACTCCATCTCAAAAACAACAACAACAACAACAACAACAACAACAACAAAAATAAAACAAACAGACAGGAAAGAAAAAGAAATATAGGAAATCCAAGCTGGAAAGGAAGAAGTCAAATTATCCTTGTTTGCAGATGATATGGTCTTATATTTGGAGAAAGCTAAGGGCTCCTTAAAAAACTATTAGAAATGATAAATCTAGTAAAGTTGTAGGATACAAAATCAACATACAAATATTAGTAGCATTTCTATATGCCAATAGTGAACAGTCTGAAAAAGAAATCAAGGGAGTAATCCCATTTATAATAGCCACAAATAAAATTAAACACCTAGAAAATAACCAAAGAAGTGAAGGATCTCTACACTGAAAACTGTAAAACACTGATGCAAGAAATTGAAGAGGGCATAGAAAATGGGAAGTTACTTCATGTTCATAAAGTGGAAGAATCAATATTGAATTGGAAGATTCAATGCAATTCCTATCAAAATACCAGTGACATTCTTCCCAGAAATAGAAAAAACAATTCTAAGATTTATATTTTACAACCATTTATATATCTAAAATTTATATATTTGCAACCACAAAAGAGCCAGAATAGCCAAAACTATCTTATGCAAAAAGAACAAAACTAGAGGAATTGCATTACCTGACTTCAAATTATTCTATAGAGCTATAGTAAACATAATGATACAGGCATAAAAACAGACATGTAGACCAATAGAACAGAATACAGAAACCAAAAAGAAATCTATGCATCTACAGTGCACTTATTTTTGATGAAGGTGCCAAGAACATACATTGGGCAATGGACAGTCTCCTCAATAAATGGTGCTGTGAAAACTATATCCACATGCAGAAGAAGTAAACTAGATCCGTATCCCTCACCGTACACGAAAATCAAATCAAAATGGATTGAAGACTTTAAGACCTCAAACTATGAAACTAGTAAAATAAAACATTGGGGAAACTCTCCGGGACATTAGAGTGGGGAAAGATTTCCTGAGTAACACCCCACAAGCACAGACAACCAAAGCACAGATGGACAAATGAGCTCACATCAACTTAAAAAACTTCTTCACAGCAAAGGAAACAACCGACAAAGTGAAGAGACACCACACAGAATGGGAGAAAATATTTGCAAACTACCCATCTGACAAGGGATTAATAACCAGAATATAAGAGGAGCTCAAAAAACTCTATGGGGAAAAATATCTAATCATCTAATGAAAAGATGGGCAAAAAATCTGAATAGACATTTCTGAAAAGAAGACATACGAATGGCAAACAGATATATAAAAAGGTGCTTAACATCAGTGATCATCAGAGAAATGCAAATCAAAACTACAGTGAGATATCATCTGACTCCAGTTAAAATGGCTTTTATCTAAAAGACAGGCAATAACAAATGCTGGCAAGGCTGTGGAGAAAAGGGAACCCTTGCACACTTTTTTTTTTTTTTTTTTTTGAGACGGAGTCTCGCTCTGTCGCCCAGGCTGGAGTGCAGTGGCGCGATCTTGGCTCACTGCAAGCCCCGCCTCCTGGGTTCACGCCATTCTCTTGACTCAGCCTCCCGAGTAGCTGGTACTACACGCTCCCGCCACCACGCTGGGCTATTTTTTTTTGTATTTTTAGTAGAGACGGGTTTCAGGGGGTTAGTCAGGACGGAGTCTTACTCTGTTGCTCAGGCTGGAGTGCAGTGGCACGATCTTGACTCACTGCAACCTTGGTCCCCCGGGTTCAGGTGATTCTCCTGCGTCAGCCTCTTGACTAGCTGGGATTACAGGTGCCTGCCACCACACCCGGCTAATTTTTATATTTTTAGTAGAGACGGGGTTTCACCATGTTGGCCAGACTGCGAACTCCTGACCTCAGGTGATCCGCCTGCCTTGGACTCCCAAAATGCTGGGATTACAGGTGTGAGCCACCTCGCCCAGCCCCCTTGCACACTGTTGATGAGAATGTCAATTAGTTAAACCACTATGGAGAACAGTTTGGAGGTTCTTCAAAAATCTAAAAATAGAGCTACCATATGATCTAGCAATTCCACTGCTAGGTGTATACTCAAAAGAAAGTAAATCACTATATCAAAGAGATATCTGTACTCCCACATATATTGCAGCATAATTTACAATAGCCAAGATTTGTAAGCAACCTAAGTGTCCATTAACAGATGAAGGAATGAAGGAAATGCGGTACACATACACAATGGAGTGCTACTCAGCCATAAAAAAGGATGAGATCCTGTCATTTGCAACAACATGGATGGAACTGAAGGTCATTTTGTTAACTGAAATAAGCCAGGCACAGAAAGAGAGACCTTACATGTTTTCCTTTTTTTTTTTTTTTTTTTTCAGTGGGAACTAAAAATTAAAACAATTGAACTCATTGAGATAGAAAGTAGAATGATAGCAGAGGCTGGGAAGGGTAGTGGGGGAGTTGAGTGAGAAAAATTGTTAGAATTCATAAGAGCTAGTATTTGATAGCACAACAGAGTGACTATAGTCAATAATAATTTAATTGTACATTTAAAAATAACTAAAAGAATATAATTTGGTTGTTTGTAACACAAAGGATAATGCTTGAAGTGATGGATACCTCATTTATCCTGATAAGATTATTACACATTGTATGCCAGTAACAAAATATCTTATATACCCCATAAATATATATACCTACTGTGTACCTGCAGAAGTTAAAAATTAAAAATAAAATAAGTTAGAAGAATTGAAAATTACTTTAAAAATAGTCCATTGATTAAAAAAAGTTGGAAGTAAAAACCTGAAATCTAATTAGGGTTAATATGTATTGAAAAATGGATTGAAAAGTGGTTAGTTTTAGTTATTTCCAAATTTCTCCTTATTTTGGCATAATACTTCCTTTTTTTCAAGGAATTTTTTTGTTTCTTTATAGTAATGTATTAGCGAGGGTCGAGGCCAGGCTGCTCTAGCAAAAAGACTCAAAATTAAAGTGGCTTAAAAAATTATAATGGCTTAAACAAAATAGCGATTTCTGTTGGTTTTTCTTTCTCACATATAAACCTAAATGTCTTGGATCAGTAGGTCGCTTTACTTTTCTCAGCCTATAACCTTCATATGTGAGTGCAAGCCGGCTGCCTGTCTTAGCCAGTGGGCTGTGCAAAGGTGCCAAGGGACTCCTGCTCAAATGTTTTGAGGGCAAGATCCATTATTTTTGCTTATATCCCACTGAATAGAACTTAATCAAATGGTCACAACTAGACGCATGGAACACTGGGATTTATCTGGGGCCATTTCAAAGTACTATTCCCCCAGTTTCTGGGGGATTGAAACTAACAACAAAGTTAGTTTCTGCTTAAACAATCTCTGTTTCACTCTGTTGCCCAGAGTGAAGAGCAGTGGCATGATCTCGGCTCACTGCAACCTCCATCTCCCGGGCTCAAGTGATTCTCCCACCCTAAGCCTCTTGAGTGCACCACCACACCTGGCTACGTTTTGTATTTTTTTGTAGAGACAGGGTTTCACCATGTTTCCCAGGCTGGTCTCAAACTCCTGGCCTCAAGTGATCCACCCGCCTTGGCCTCCCAAAATGCTGGGATTATGGGCATGAGCCACCACGCCCAGTCAAAACTAACTTTTAATAACTTTTGCTTTCTGATAAAATAAATTTATTTTGATTAATTTTCATTTAAGATAAAAATAAAATTAATTCACCTTATATAACATTGTAAATAGTATTTGTTCATCAGGAAATTTTTGAAATAATCATGAACTCAAAGTAGGATACGGTTAGAAAAGTAAAATTATCACCATACATGGAAAATAAGCTAATATCTAGGTTTAATCTTAGATGGGGGTTTTGCATGCCTATGTGTCTATTGGATTTGCAATTTAATGCAGATTTTTTTTTTTCAGAAGAGTGGTATACTGAAAGTGGTTTTCAAATATTATGTCAACTAAAGCGTTTGTTTTGACTTTTTATTCCGAAAACACTGACTTAATAGAAACACCTCTTATGAACGACTATTTCTTTATACTCCTAAATTACATAATTTGGCTTGTATCAAAGACATTTGGTGACATGCAAGTTGCACTGTTGAATATGGTGGCTAAGATGAAGGGTTTTCGGTACCTCTGGAAGCTGGATGACAAGGTACTGCTCAAGCCAGCGACAGGGCATGCCACCAAATTGATTAGAGACCAGGAGATTCAATGAAGAATAATGAACAGGAACTTTGACATCTCCGGTGCTGTTTCCCTAGCCTCCTTGAAGATAGGAATTACCAGGGGCACTTATTAAATATTTAACTTTCCAGACCTCTCACTTGAAGATTCTGATGCAGCGGTTTTAGGTGGAGCTTGAGAATTTGCGTGTTTAACAAGTACCCCAAGGAAGTTTAAAACACTGTGCAGTGATAGACTTTATCCACTGTGCTGAAGGGATAAAGGGACTCCTCTGCTGCAAGTGATGGGGTGGCAAGCTGAGTGTCACTACCCTGTGCCTTCTGAGGCTCTTCCTCTGGCACAGGAGAGCCACTGTCCACTATATGCACTACAAGAGGCACACCTTTGGTCTTTGACACTGAGTCATAAGATGGCATATAAATGTTTTTTCTCTGGTCCAAGATCCGCTATCTGAGAGGAAATAGTTTTGTGACTATGGATGCAGTCCTAGCTGCCTTACTTCCACTACAATCCTGAAATAGAGTGACAGTCATTAGCAATAATGGGAGGTTCACAGATGATTCACTCTATTGGTGATGACTACTGTATTTTTAAAAAATAATTCTTTAATCTCTAGATTTCTTGGTAACCAGAGTATTTTCCTTTTCTTTCTTTTTCACTAACAGAAGCAGGAAAAATAATGGTTTACCCATTGAAACTTTCCAGCTTTTCTCTGGGCTTTGAATAGTTCAAGATAAAGCTAGAGCCCGTGCTAGGATAAAAATAGCTGGGACCTTGGATAAGCAGATTTGTGAGGATCTTTGTTGTTGTTGTTGTTGTTGTAATCTGAACTGAAAAACTCTTGCTGCTTTAAGATTCTGTATCCTTGATCACCAAGATGAGGCACTGTTTAGAATCTGATTCTAAGCAGGGGTTATTACATAAACATTTACAGTTTTGCTCTTCCAGTTCCAGCATATATATGTTTCATGTAGTTTTGGGTATAGTTCCACAGAGTAGGTTAGCCATAAGCTTTCTAGTTTATTCTAAATGGAACTGTGCAACTGTACCATGAATAAAGAGCCTAGAGTTAATAGTGAGAATTTTTTCTAAAAACAGCAGAATTTAGCAATAGTCTGTAGTTACATGGGATAATAAGTGGCTCTAAAAACACACCAATATTCTTGGAATACATGCTTGAGGCCACTCAATGGACACATTTTCTGTTCAGTGTGGCCTGAGTACCAATTTTGCATGATATAATAGCAAACTAAATATCAGGAGGGACAGAAGGGGTTGTTTTTAAACCTGTTATAAAGCAGTCACTTATATATAGTAAATTACTGGAAATAACAAGTACGATTTTACAGACTGCAAAATGAATAACCATGAGTTCCATGGATGCAGGAGTTGTACCCATTGTGTTAATTGTTGTATCCCTAGCTCCTGGTACATAATTGGTGCCTAATAACTTTTTCTTGCATAAATCAGGAAATGAATGAATATGCATTCTTGTTATATTAGAGGCTTATATGCAAATACTGTCCTTAAAAAGGAGCCAAAGGGTCTTGTATTGAAATTCCCGTATAGTCTGTCTTGGCCCACTTTCTGGGGGACTGAAAACTATTGTCATTTATAGTAATGATGGCCACATTTTTTTCTGGAGAAACAGTGGCCATTCAATAAGTATAGAGCAATAGTCTGCTTTAATTCTCCTTTCTGCCATTCCTAAAGCTTGACTTTCTTCTCATTTCGCCTGCAAATTGCAGAGAAAGAAATAACAGAGTCATAGGAGCTCATAGGTTTGAAAGGATCCTAACAGCTATCTAGTAGTCCAAACATCTTTGGATTACTGGAGTCCAAATGCTGGAGAAATTTTACATCCCACTAAGTTGCCTGGCTGATATTTATCTTGCCCTAGGGATTGGCAGAAGCTTCCCATCTCTTGAGACGAATCATTCTCATCTCGTGTAGCCTAGATTGTTCAATCGATTTTCTATAGACTATGCTGAAAATCTTTCTTCTAAGTTCTACCCATAAAGGCCATACAGAAGAAATCTTTCTTCCATATGACCGTCCTTTATACATTTGCATACAACATTCAAGTCCCCACATGGGTCTTTTCATAACAATTATGATAGTTGCCATTTATAATACATCAGGTCCTATGCTAAGCACTTTACAGGCATCATTTCATTTAACCTGCACAATAAACCCACACGGTAGGTACCACCATGATCTTCACTTTGTAATCTTAGAGAAGTTAAGTAATTGCCCAAAAGTCATAGAGATAGGAAGCTGCAAAGCTGAGATTTGAACATGTTTAGATTAGAATTTAGTTTCAGGTCTACTTAACAATGAATTTCCCACTATTTGTTTGAGAAGCCCGGGTTGCTTTCTGTTATCGATGGCTAAATCAGTCCTAAGAAATACACTCGTCAGTTTGCATTTTGCTGCATCCAGCTTCCTTTTGCATTTGGAAAAAGTGTTTTTTTTTTTTTTCCTGTCTCCAGTTTCATACTCTTTTTCCTTTTCCCCTAGATTCTTAAAGATCACTGAATGTGGTTTCAACTACTTCTGACGGGAATGAACTGTGTCTACAAAGCAGAACAAGTAAATTCCCACTCTGCCAGGCTGCTAGCTAGCATTTCAGGGTGGCATGCAGCCATTACTCTACCAACTCCTTCTTTCACTAAATATAAAATGTATATACTGCCCCACAGGGAGAGAGGAAATAGTTGGCAAGGTGAGAAAGGGAATGCATTTCCTTTTAGTTGTATCATCTTATATGAATTCATTCTCTTGTGGTTTAGAAAACAGATTTATTAGAGTCTATTTTCTGAGCCATTTTTGGGGTTTCTGAGACTATTGTTTATTTTACAACTCTGTGTTGATTTGATATGGACAGATCATCCCAATGTTTCATCAGAGAAAGTATAATACTCCAGCTGACTTCCGTTACATAAACAAAGACAAATTATCTGAGAACATGGGAACAATGAGAGATCCTAGACATGGGGAAAGAGGAAGCGTATTGAGCCACAGGAGTTAAAAAAAATTCAAGCACACACATACACAACAACTACATCTTTTAAAATAAAAATATGGGACCCCAAACATATCTATAATTCCTCTTTCTCCAGGATTTTCAAGCCTAGTCGGAAAGTAGCCCGTAGGCTACATTAAGCATGATGCTATTTTCCTGGTTTTTATCCACTCCGATTCACCTCTGATCTCATGCATACTCAGACTCAGGTTCTTTCAGCTTTCTTGTGATGTTCAATTCCTTTCCTTTTTTTCTACACTGGCTGTTCTCACTGATATCTGATATAACATTATAAATAGTACGCCGAGGTATTGGCTGCCCACCAAGCTGAACAAGGTGGACTGGCTGTGACTGCCAGTGCCTGACATCCAGTGAAGTAGTAACACTGCTCCGTGGTACCAAAGTCACCTTGCTACCCTCTTCCTGGGCCCCAATCAGGCCAACATGTACCTTACAAAAAGCACAATTTAGGGTCAAGTTGGATTTCCCTCCTCCTCCAGGGACTGTAAAGAAATAAGAAAAAAGGCATATTGAGATTGAGTCAACTCTCATTACTGCATTGGAGAGCAGGTTTGTGTATCAATTATAATTCTCCCGCTATCATCATTCAATCATTTCTTGCTTATTATTCTTATCAATTTTGCCAATGGGTTAGCATGGTCAGGAGGAGAAATTGGAAATCCAACTGATTTTCTTAGCAAATGGTGGAGAACAATCTTGAAAATAAACTACTGGTTACACAGAGATTTTACAATTATCCGTGGGCTTTGCTTATCTGTGCCCTCCCGATCACGTACTACCCCAGATAATTGAAAATGTACGGTATGTGCATAACCATGTCAGTATGCAGCAAGATGACAGAGTGAAACAGCAGGTTTGGGTGATGCGGTAGACTGGTTGAAAACAATGCGATAAAGTCAGATAGCTGAAAACAAATTCAAAAACAAAAAGATAAAGTTACTGAACAAAACAGAATGCAAAATTAGTTTGGAAACATAATGGAAATAAATCCTTGTGTTTAATATTCAGTGTACAGACCCATAAAAAGTCAATTAAAGGTTTAAAATTTCAGCACTGGTTCATATGTCACTGCATGTGTTCTTCGGTCCTGGTGCAGAAATGAGTTTTTAAAATTTTTTATTTATTTATTTATTTATTTTAATTATAATCCTTTATTCCTGAGGTCCCTTAGGCCTGCCATGCTCATGAGTCCATCAGTCAATGGAAAAGAACTGTTAGAAATATTGTAATAGTCCACCAGATCTGAGAGATGCAACACAAAAATGTGTTACAGCCAATACAATTAGTATAATTATTTTTAGCTCCAAAAATTATGGACTTCTTTCTACCATGGTTTATTTGCAGTCTCTTGAGATAGATCGCAACCTGTAATTTTATTCATTAGTTTTCCACCCCTCCCAAGGGAAAAAAAAAGTTAAATGCTAGGAAGCTGACATGATAAAGATAGCACAGAGGTTAGAGTTTTCACTCCAGCAGGAAATAGCACTTAACTGAGAGGCTACATGCAAAATTATTTCAACTCTAAATTCAGATTTTGTTTAAAGTAGAAAGTGTTATTTCCTTCCTTCCCTGGGGGTTGGGGTAAAGGGGAGGTTGGACAGTTGATGACTGTTTCACACATTCTGGGCAATGAAAGCAGAGCTTGAAGGCTCCAGCCACTCCCTAGGGGATGTCTGAAAACCCACCTCTGTTGTCCCCTCTTTGCCTCTCTTAGCTGTGCCAGGGCAGAAAAGGGGGGCAAGAGCAGCCATGCTGATACTTTCCTTCCCCAAACTGAGACCCCTGTCTTAACCCTGGTTCTTTGCTTTCTCAGCATGCTAGGAGAAAGGAGAGGGACAATGATGCAACTTGAGGTCATTCTGTGAGACAGAAATTCCAAAAGGAGTGGGAGGGGCTTCTGAACAGCAGTCACTCACGGGGTCATGTCTCAGTTCATTATTATTTTAAAGAGGACAAGAGCATGGTAGGACTCGGAGACCATGCAAGACTGTAAGGGGTGAGAAGTGCCAGGTGAGGTCAGCTCACAGGATTATAAAATGATAAGCTTGGAAAGACGTAAGGGAGGCATTTTCTGTGAGCTGTTTTGCTGATGAAAAATTTGTTTGTGGCTAAAGAATTTTCTTGGAGGCTATGACTTTTTTGATGTTTCAGGAAAGTAAGATTGAATATTTATAGATAGGTTTTGATGTTATGAGAACAGGTGCCAGCCCTTTCAGTTTTCGTTTGGACTTAGAAAGGCATGCTAACAGGTGAGGAGAGTGTTGGGTGTGTCTGCTGTCACCATCACTATGAGGCATTGTGGGAGTTTTGATAGATCCTTCTTGGGCATCCAACCAGGGTAATATCTTGATGCTAGATCTTATCCAAACAATAACCTTTCTACTACTTAGAGCTTTAATATTGGGACAGACTAAAAGAAAGCTCCCTGAGCTTCAATACCTGTTTGCATTAGTGCATTACTATAGATACATGTGGCAGGCTTACTCTGGAAAGCAAAAATGCCACCTCATGGCCGGGCACGGTGGCTCAAGCCTGTAATCCCAGCACTTTGGGAGGCCGAGACGGGCGGATCACGAGGTCAGGAGATCGAGACCATCCTGGCTGACACGGTGAAACCCCGTCTCTACTAAAAAATACAAAAACTTAGCCGGGCGAGGTGGCGGGCGCCTGTAGTCCCAGCTACTCGGGAGGCTGAGGCAGGAGAATGGCGTAAACCCAGGAGGCGGAGCTTGCAGTGAGCTGAGATCCGGCCAGTGCACTCCAGCCTGGGCGACAGAGCGAGACTCCGTCTCAAAAAAAAAAA